>NC_064303.1:23144526-23242308 GCF_023373825.1 Bactrocera dorsalis | reverse complement strand
ATTGCAGCTGGAACGTTCAATAGAAAAGGCACCGGATTTTTAAACCAGAGCAAAGTGAGACTAAGGAAATCTATTGTTATACGGTATAGTTTAAAACTATTCATAAATGACCAGAACGATGAAGAATTACTATTTTTCACGGAAACCGATAGGTATTAACACACTAATGCGGGAAAATTTGGATGAGATTGCACCGTGACACCACAAATATCCGTAACATACAAATAATATGCATATGATGTCCTTTTCCACGGCTCTTAAGTATTTTGACACATTTTGAAAAGAAGAACTGCTCTACATTTCCGCCTACCTGCGACGCCCCGCATCACTTTAATGCTGCGTAATGCGCATTCAAAATTTCTAAGCCAGTGATAATTGTAGGTGTGTGAGTGCTGCGCTTAGCGGGAGAAGACTTAAACATCTATGTAAATGTTAATGTTTGTGAAACTGCTCGAAGGCGTTGCGAATCCTTGACACTACTATGTGTGTGGGTAGTTTCGAGTTAATGCATAGATAGATATTTTCAACAGACAAACAGTTTTGATTTATGGCTTGCATGGCACTTCGATTGTTAGCGTAAGTTGAGCTGAAGATGTGCAGAATAAGCATGAAACCGTTACGAATTTTTGTTGGCACCAAACAGCTGTTATACAGCACGCCACACATTTTAAAGATATATGCACACATACAAGCGCATTTATTATAGACGAACCAATGCCACTGATCTGCGTCCATAAACTAAAAGAAGTCGACTTATAGAATTGTTCTTGTTCCGTGTGTGCATTTGGGTATGATTATAAGTTGGTAGTTGTGTCGACAAGCCCTGTTTCAAATCATCACGGTCAATTTAGCAATAAACAGTTGCCATAAATTAAGAATTACGAGCTCAAACATTTGCTTCACTTCAAATTTGGTACGTGCGTATTTAGACATATGTATATCCTAAACATACATATGTATGTACATATATACATATTTATAACATACATATGTAGGTGTTGTATGCATCTAAACATCCACATACACATGTACACCCTCATGTATGAAGAAGTCACACTTAATGTGCAAAAGCATTGAAATTGATTTGTGCCAGCACGTGAGGCCTCCTCCCTCTGTGTATCTTCTCCAACGATACCGGCCGTTCTGCGTATCCGTTAGCGTGTCATCCCTTTTACATCATATTTTTGTAATGGTGTGCCTGTGACGAATTTTGCTGCAATAAAAATTGATAAGCTTTGAAAAACTCAATTGTGTGCTCATTTCAGTGGGAGATACTATCTAAATTATGTGAGGGGCACTAGCGGCGATATGAATGCCAATTTTGAGCTTTGGGCTTCGGGAAGAGGAGGCCCCAAATTGTTGGAATTATCATTTTTATGGCACATAGTTAATGTTTGTTGAGATCAGAAGAAGTTGATGCAATCTGGAATATCAGATATTACTTATTTTATCTCATTAAAATATTTATTGCTTTATACGAGTATATTAATATACTATATATTGTGACAAAAGGCATAGGGAAATTGTTATTAATTATATTTCAAAGAAATGTTCTTTGCTTAGTTGTTAGGATTTCCTCAACTACTATGCCAATAGTATCTAGCTACTTAAGTGGGTACATCTCAGTAGTCTTTTGCCATTTTTACAATGAATAAAAATACCGAAAAAAACTCGATTTTTGTATTTCTGACCAAACTACGTTTGTGGCTGTTGGAAAATGCCTTATGGTGATTCAGTTTTATCAAAAACATAAGCCTACAAGTGGTATCAAAGATTTTAAAACTCTTCAACTGATGAAAATATTAAAAAAGTGAGGAAGATGGTGCTTGAAAATTGTCAGGCAAGTGTTAGAGAGATGGCAAGAGAGCTTCACAACTCTAGAGTCCGTTCAAATGATTTTTGTGTATATATTGAGTATGAAATGCGTTCTTGCTCGACTCTTTCCGATAAAGATGAGTTTTTTTCAAAAACCGTAAATAAGTCTCTTTGGACATGGTTGATAGTCCGAATTCCGATCACACATACATGAAGATCATTTTAACTGCGGATGAGACATAGATTTACAAGTCAGCAATCATTGGAATGGAAACCGTTTTTAGTCGATCGAAGGGCAAAAGAAAACTAGCTGAAGGTGGTGGAAAAATCGTTAGCATAAGTGTATTATATCTGGTGGCGATGACTTTGAAGGCGACAAAATAAATATTGATGAATAATTAAATATTTTGTGTTTTATTTAAAATTTCTGGGTACTTTTTTGTCGCGATGTACATATATTAAAATATTTACTTGTTTGTTACTGTACTTTGTATATGAATTCAATCACATGACTTGAAATCGAGTTATAAGAGCCAATTTGAAAATTTTAGTCTTCAATGAAATACAGTTTTCTCTCAATATCTTACTGAAGACCATTATAATATTATGCCTCTAACAGTATAAATAATACTATACATATATCTCACTAACTGGTCAAGCTATAAGTATGTACTATGTATCAAGCTTGGCAGGTAGTATATCTATCTACTAAAAATCCAATAAGCTCCGTAAATAAGAAACACCAAAAATGATATCAGTTAAAAAATATATGTACATTTTCGGCGACATTTTGTATCTCTTATATCGTCTTTTTTGTTTTTAAGTCACCTTCCATCTTACGTTTGTATAAATATTACTATTAGCATTTCTTATCAATGTGCAGAACGGCTCATGTAAATCCTGCAGCTGGAATATACATATACATTTGAAATTCGACTTAGTTCGGTCGTAAGCCATAACGATTTATAATAAAAAGAGTTTAGCTCCAGAAAAGCTTCTTCATAGGCCTTTTTATGATCTGAATAAAAGATCTCCCAGCCCCAGCTAAAGAATTGAGGCAACAGAGGGCGCTAGATTCAAAAAGTTATGTTTACTTTGGAACGCACCTTGTACATTTTTGATTGTTAGAACTAAGTTTATAGCAAGCCATCTTCTAATAGACGTTAAATAATTGGAAAGATTTTCTTCAATTAACTATACTATACATTAGATAACTCAACATTAAAATGTATTGCTTTGATGCTCAGCATATATAATAGTAATAGGGGCTCTACTAAAGTAGACCGATAGGGACAGCAAACGGCGTCAAATTTTTCCCTGCTCTTTTGGCATTTCTCTTCAGTATGGTGTGCCGTTTCATCATGGAAAGACATACTATCCAACAACGAGTCGAAATTACTAAAATTATCTAAGCAGCTGAAGCGTCTTCAAAGAAAAAGGTCAAATATGTACCGTTTTGTTCGATTGCATTCCCTTAGAAGCCACGATCTCAAACACGGTTTTCACAAGAAGCAAAGTTTTCACCAGCAAAATCCTTTGCCATCACATTGCTTCCTTCAGATGGTGCAATTGCATACATTATAAATCCGATTTTTTATAGGGTATCAGTTCATAGGAAATAATTCCTTGTCAACCCTCCGTGCTGACGGGCCACGATCGTTTTCACTTGATGCAACTGTCTTCAGTAATGGGTTGAGATTCAACAGAAATTCTCAGATGGAAATACGGTCCATAAGGTGACGTTACACCCATATATGAGAAGTGTTTAATAAGGTTTCTTAGTACAAAATCTTAATTCGTAACTCCATATAGCGTAATCTGATCGCACTTGTATGCAGCGAGTTACACATTACTAGATTACTTTATACTAGAATGAAGAATGGTTCAAACATATTATAATCTAGTAAAATCTAACGCACACTAATAGCTTTATATAATATTGAACTAAAGCGTTCGTATTACTTAAAAGTCAAGGACACATTCCATATATTTGCTGGTAAAACTTTAATTTATTACTTAACAAAGTTTGCATTGAAGGCGATACTTCGATTAGAGCAAACTTCCAACTTTGTGATCACGTTATTGAGTTAGAATTTCTATCTGCTTTAAAATAAGCTTTGGTCGCGACTATTACCTCTTCATTGCCGCTAAATTTAGCTATCCTTCTCCTCAGTCTATATTCGTTTTCTTTTTAAGTTTGGTTAAACCACAAAATATGGGTTATACTTTTCGTATAAATTATATACTTGTAATATATACTCACTTCTGACAAAAGTAATAAACGTATATTAGCACCTTACAACAAATCCTTTTCGCTGTAATTAAAATACAATTAGCATAAAACGCACATTACTTTGTAAACTCGTATTTTGCTTTTGTGGTGAATACAGGGCAATACAAAAAATGTAAGCCGCCAGTGGTTAAGTGAAAATAATTTGCTGGAAAATCCAGTTTCAAGTGCTTAGCCTTAATTTCAGATCAAAAAGTCACTTCTTTGAATTTTTATTTTTTTTAATTTTTGGAATAAACAAGTAGGGAAGTGCTAAGTTCGGCTGTTACCGAACACTCTGAGCTACTCTTGCAATTTGCCGGAATAAAAGTCAAGGAGCTCCTCCAGGTGCATAAGGCTTGTCAGACATAGATTTTATCCATTTTAGGCAGAAAAATTCACCTTTATTAATAAAACACGCTATGTCAATTTCTTTAGGATAACCAAAAAACCCTTTATGAGCTTTTGCCGATACATGGGATAAGTAGTCAACTGAAAGTTCGAAAATCTCTCTTTTAGGCATGAGGGGGTTAAAGGAATTATTAGAGGGGATTTTTAATTGACTTCTGAGAAGAAGTCAAAATAATTCTCAATATCTTTAGTTCATATAGAACAATGTTTACTAAGGTGTGAGAGGTGAGATGGTTTTTCGCGAAATTTCAGATCAATATCCCAAAAATTAATAAACTTAATGTACCCTGTTCAGGGTATAAAAATCATAAGAGAATCGCTATTTTATTAAAAGCATTTTTTGAAGACCGGAAACTATGCAAACTAACAGGAAATTCTGTATGTAAATATTCGTGTGTGTATGTACATAAAACCACCCAAACACACAGCTTTGAAAACATGCCGCTAGAACCTAGCTCAACCACAGTTTGCCATCTATTTCAGCAGTTAAGTACTTTTAATGCTTAAAAAAGTGAATGTGCACTAATACTTGTAAAGGGTGATTTTTTAAGAGCTTGATAACTTTTTAAAAAAAAAACGCATAAAATTTGCAAAATCTCATCGGTTCTTTATTTGAAACGTTAGATTGGTTCATGACATTTACTATTTGAAGATAATTTCATTTAAATGTTGACCGCGGCTGCGTCTTAGGTGGTCCATTCGGAAAGTCCAATTTTGGGCAACTTTTTCGAGCATTTCGGCCGGAATAGCCCGAATTTCTTCGGAAATGTTGTCTTCCAAAGCTGGAATAGTTGCTGGCTTATTTCTGTAGACTTTAGACTTGACGTAGCCCCACAAAAAATAGTCTAAAGGCGTTAAATCGCATGATCTTGGTGGCCAACTTACGGGTCCATTTCTTGAGATGAATTGTTGTCCGAAGTTTTCCCTCAAAATGGCCATAGAATCGCGAGCTGTGTGGCATGTAGCGCCATCTTGTTGAAACCACATGTCAACCAATTTCAGTTCTTCCATTTTTGGCAACAAAAAGTTTGTTAGCATCGAACGATAGCGATCGCCATTCACCGTAACGTTGCGTCCAACAGCATCTTTGAAAAAATACGGTCCAATGATTCCACCAGCGTACAAACCACACCAAACAGTGGCATTTTTCGGGATGCATGGGCAGTTCTTGAACGGCTTCTGGTTGCTCTTCACCCCAAATGCGGCAATTTTGCTTATTTACGTAGCCATTCAACCAGAAATGAGCCTCATCGCTGAACAAAATTTGTCACCGAACACTGATTTTGGTAATAAAATTCAATGATTTGCAAGCGTTGCTCGTTAGTAAGTCTATTCATGATGAAATGTCAAAGCATACTGAGCATCTTTCTCTTTGACACCATGTCTGAAATCCCACGTGATCTGTCAAATACTAATGCATGAAAATCCTAACCTCAAAAAAATCACCCCGTTATATATGTATGTACCTTTTAATATATGTATATAGTACATACACACCTAAATAAATGCTATTGCAAATAACATTCATATCATATACAAATGTACATACAAGTATGTATCTTAAATATTCAGTTTTTCTATGGCGACTATGTGCCATTTACGAGCATAAGTAAATACTTAAGTACTTGTGAAAATCATTAAATAAGCATTTGCGCTAACACTAAATGTTGTACTAATGCATTTGTGGCATGTGTTGCGGCTCATTTGTATTTGCCAACTACTTAGTCGCGCTAATGAAAGCGACTTTCCGAACACCGAAGGTGAAAGAGAATGAAAAATCGCTTTGAAGACCTAACGGCATAGTAAGGTTATAAAGAAAACAGTTAGGTTTAAACTAAAACTACTAATGTTCACAAGCTTAGAATCTTTACATTGTCTCTGCAATAGTCCACTTTGGTTTTGCAAAACCATGCGCTCAGGCACATAAAACTTGGCTTCTGCAGTAACAGCAGAATATTTGTAAAAATACATATGCATATAAGTATGTACTATGCATAACTTCTTATGTACTTATGTGCGGTTCTGCCTCTGTGTTACACCGTTTAAGCCGATTTAGCAATTATCCGCTTAAATCAACCCACAATTAGCGCAACGCACTACAAAGGCATAACATGCGCACAGCCAAAACATCACCGGCAACTATAACAACAATAACAATAAGAGCATTGTCATTATGGCTTAAGTACCGACTTAGAGAAGATCCTTAACTGACTTAGTATCTAAGCACGTACTTATTTTTGTATGTTTGTTTGGCTTAAAAACTAGGCATGTAGCTGTTCGTAGAAGCATATATGTATGCCATATGTAGTCAGGGGAAACTTACCTGATTTTATTATGCCGCTTCTTTTCCACATATTTTACTTAAGACTATTTCATTGTTCGCACATGGGATGCGATTAGAATCGGAAAGAACATAATATTTTAAGGTAGTGAAATCTGCATTTTTTTAGAAATCAACAACAATATGTCGCATCGTAAAATCAATATAACTTAATATAGATATCTTAACAGAAAGTACCAAATAATAAAAAAATTGTTATAATCTCTCTGATCCGAGCATTGAAAATCTATATATTCAATATTTATTCTATTATAATATTCACTCAGTGGTATACTAATCACAAAATATGCCGCACGTATTATTTGCATTGCCACTGGTAAACTGGCAATGCCCCTAGTTCAATATACAAGCTATGATAGCTGATGACAAATCAATATAAATATGTTGGCTAAGTCTTCCATACAAAATAAGTTAATAGCTTCATTTACTGCTCAAATAAAACACGTCTAATATTGCTTTTAGGCTTAGTATGGCTTCTTGCTTGAACCATTCAACACTTGGGTGATGTATGCAGCCGTGAGGATCTTCTGGGATCCTTAAAGTATTCATAAAGTATTCAACATGCAGTGCTACTCTAGCGGGTAAAGCAATTAATAATTGTTTCCTCTCCAAATATGTTGACAAAAACTTGCCTCATCTCTGCAGATGACTCATTAAAGAGGTGGCTTTTGTGTAACAAATTTTGAAGGAGCAACCGCTCCTTATATTCCAAATTTTTAATTTGGTTTCTAATTATTCATTTAGACTTTGTTTCGAACTAGCAACCCGCCCGGCTTCGCACGGAAATAAAATATAAGGCCTATGTCCCTCACCAAAAAAATTATTAAAGTTGATCCCGTAGTTTTGATTTATTCATTACTGCCCGTGGCCCGCACGCGTTACATTTGGAGTAAAACAATTCCCCTTTCTTTATACCTTGAAGATTTCCTTGCTATCTTTGGAATATCTAAATTCATACCCTACATTTTTTTGCATTTTTACATATTTATTTTATTTTTAAAACAATAATTAATATATTACAGAATGTTTTTATATACAACGTTCACAGCTTTCTTGTCATTAGACAATACAAACATGTTTTCTCTTGAGGTTACTCTTGAAAAAGCGACATACAGTTGGCCATGTGAAAAACAGTCAACGGTCAAATCTAAGCCTGCAACGTTGATGGTTTGACCCTGCGATTTATTAATGGTCATTACAAAAGATGTCTGTATTGGAAATTGTAAACGTTTAAATTGGAGTGGTAAATCCGATGGTATCATAGGGATTTGGGGCATCAATACATCTTCTCCGGTACCACATCCTGTGAGTATTGTGCACTCTATTATAAAAGTTTTCAGTGATTTTACCAGCAAACGCATGCCATTGCAAAGTTTAGGAGGATTCAGGTTTCTTAATAAAATAATAGGACAACCTACTTTCAACACCATTTTGTGAGGAGGGAGTCCAGACGGGTTTAAAGAGTTTAGAAATTATGTAGGAAAATGAACTACTTCTTCCAAATCAAGAACAGTATCGACCGAGTAATATATTTTCGTCGGCGCATTAACCTTTGAAAGAATCAAGTTATTTACTTTATCTACTTGTTCGTGAGTTGGTGACAGAATAGCTCTTTCTTTAAACCAAGATATTGTCTTATAACTTATGATATCAATGTCAGGATAGACATTGTTGACTAACTCTTGGATGTTGTCTATCAAAACACATGGTAGCCTCGTCCCAGACTATTAATGAGCAGTCACGCATCAATTTTCGTTTATTGCTCTGTTTAGAAACACTACAGACGCTGTTATCATCATTGGTGGCGATTTTCAGCGGGAGCTTGAATGTAGAGTGTGCGGTTCGGCCTCCTTCCAAAAGCGTAGCGGCAATGCCGGATGACGCAACAGCTTTCACCATACGATCTAATTCAACACGAATGAGGTGGGGTGAGATTCCCACATAACTTCTAATGTTTCATTCGGTTGACACCGAACAAACACACAAACTGTTTTTTTTGGAAAAAGTGCTGCTCTTGTTTAAACAATTTTGGTTAAATAAGAAATGAATCAACTATTTTTTTTGATACAGAACGAAAGTAAATATTTCAAAGTTTAACTTCAAATAAGTTTAATTTTAATCGGTGGATTCTTTTATGATGTATGGCTGTGTAAACAAAAAAATGTATGGTTTTTTACCACATTTTGTCCCAGTGCCACGCCCCCTTTTTATATTTCTTCACATTATAATGGCATAAACCTTCCTCTTCAAGCAATCTATCTATTAAAAAAACCGCATCAAAATCAGTTGTTTAGTTTTCAAGATTTAAACATTTAAGGACAAAAAAAGTTACTTTGTTTTATAATATGTAGTGAAGATGCAAGTTTGAAAAAATATTATAATCAGTTTAGTGCTTTGTAGTGTTGTATTAATTCAAATTGTCACAGTTTTCCGTGACTTTGGAAGGCACATTCGTTAGATCTGAAATATTCACTTCCACAATGTCATCTGTTCTAAATCCGCCTGAGCAATTAATGTTGTCCACCTCAATATAATCTGTAATAGTAACATTTCAAGGAATAAATATGCTCGGCGAGTTCTACGTGAGCAGCTGTTTACAAAGTGAGATTTCTCTGCAAAATGACCTTACAGAATCATGTGCCAATTTAAAAAGTCGATTCATGGAAGAAATTTTGTACGAAACTTGACTTCTATTGCCAATTCAAGAGTTCGATTTATGGAGAACTTAGAGTTAAGGAAATTTTAGTTTTAAAAATAAATGTTTAGGAACTTTTATTTCTAAACCCTATTTGCAATTCAAAAGTTCGAGTTATAGAGAATGAGTTATGGAAGTTCAACTGTATTTCTGTAGAAACCTTCATTATTGTCTGCAATATAGTATCCTGAGTCTGAACAAGAATGCCAAAGCTTAATCCATACATTTGTTTTAAGCCTAGGCTGAAAAGCCTTCAATGTCTTCAGATAATTTTTTCCAGTTTTGGCTCGTTTCTAGAGCACCATACGGTAGATTGTTCGACAGTCTCGACGTCACATTCATTTATGAACGTCTTGTCACCAATAATGTCGCCCTTGACAAAGTAGAGCTCTCAGCTAACCGTCATATATCTGTTTTGCTACCTCTACTCAAGTAGCTTCATTTGCTGCTCAAAAACTTTTAGACTTTTGCTTTTGCAAAAAATTCTAGACTTTTGGTACGCGTTAAAAACTGACAAGATTCACACACAAAACGTTAACCGAAATGGTATGAGTGGAGCCATGAAAGATATAGAGGTCCTCTGATCCTCTCTGATATTAACACAATGATTTTCAAGCACTGTTTATTAACTTTCTCTATTACTTGTGTTCGTGATGAAGTAGGCTTTACCAAACTTTTCGACATTAACCGTGATTTCATTGGAAACATAAAATTTCTAGCAAACTTGTTGTTAAAATTTTTTCCATGGTAAAATCGCAGCACATACTAATTTTCATATGGAGATCAAGCTTCACATGAATATAAAAAAAGGGTTCTTGTCAAAAAAAAACCAAAAGATTTTGCCAATCTTGCCAAAATTTCATTAGATGGTATATAAGTTCAAAAAATAGAGACGACTAGACAGAAAAGTTCATTATGTTTGGAGCCAAAATATAAACATGAAAATTCATTGACAACACTTTGATGAGATATATAAATATTTTATTTCCTTAATATGATATGTTAAACCACATCTAGTTTATAATTTTAAACCAAAGAGGCTCTAAAAATACTTTTTTATATATTAATGAAAATTAAACAATTTAATCTTGCCTGTATACAAGTTTACGATCAGTGCTCACGTATCTAATTTCTCACTAAATACAATACAAATTGTCCCACAGGAATTAATAATTCCAAACAGTGCCACAATATTACAAGTTATTACAAGAAAAAAGAAATCAAGAATCTCCAAAGAAGTACGACCATAAATATTTATGAGGAAGTGAACAGGGAATACACACATACTTATACAATAATCTAAGCAGTCAGATATAAAAACATAAGCTATTAAATATAATACCATAGTCATAAGTAATAATGAAAACAAAGATAAGGGAAATGAAAAATGCCACGTGTTTTAATGGCTCACGTACGAGCGCGGTGACCCAAGACGCCGATGAAAACGGGGAGCAGTAGTTTCATGGAATACAAAAAAAATCAAGATGCAAGAAGATATATATTTGTATTATACATATAAAAACATATATGTGTGTGCGCATGTGCATTAATGCTTTTATTTAGCCATAAGTTGCATGCAATCTCGTAAGGTACGCACTGAGGCACCCTCTCATTTTTCAAACGCTAACATTTTTGGAGGCGTAGACGTGTCACACTCACGCGTGAGTGGTTGCAGCTAACGTCATTGTTGCCACTTCCAATGAAGTGTGACCATACGCCCGCCCCTCCGCCAGAACTAGCCTACTGCCCCGTTGCATGTACATACATTGTATGTATGGTATGTGTGTGTAAGTCACTTGTGTTAGTCGATTAAATATTGTTGTCACTCGCTGCACATTATGATCGGTGCCGGCTATTACATGCACTGAACGCCAGCGTTGCTCGCGGCATATCAACAACGCGCCACACCGCAATATGCAGCAACTTACGAAATGCATGCGTGGAATGTATACTTTAGTGTTGAATTTATCTCTCCCGTCTCTGGCGTTTTATGAATTCATATTTTTTATGACTTCGTAGAAGGAAGCGCCGAATTTATTACCTTACAAATTTGTGTGTAATTACGATAAAGGCTATAAAATAAATTTCTACATTATAAGCATACAAACATACATATATTACATATACACACAAACATATAGCCGCACCTACTGCAGTTGCCACTTTTGTTGTTGCTTATACTATTTTCCGTAAAATTGAAGTAAATTTTGTATTTTTGGAATTTTATTACCGTTTCGTAGTTGTATTTGTATGCCTGCTTTTGATAGTTTCAGTTTATGTATTGCACATGCGTCTCATTTTTATGACTATTTTGAGTTTTAATAATTTTGAAGCGGAGTGACACGTGCAGCGTCAGATTTCCTGATTTCAAACGCCGTTTGCATAGATGTAAGTGTTGTCAGGTATACTTTCGTATAAGTACACAGACGGACTGAAAATTTCAATTATATAATTTTATTCAATTTTTATCTAAATTTTCATTGTTTTGTGATACAGTGAATGGGCAGTTTGCGTGCTCGTGCTACATACTTTGCGCACCCACTTTGGATAGAATTTTCTCTTACACAAATAGTCATGATCGATATGTCTAGATTTTCTCTTACAGTATCAGACTAATTTTGAGATCAATTATAGTTATTTTGTGGATCTGAAGTCTTCGTCTTGCATGTTTTTCGGGACTAAAACCCCACATAGGAGCTCAAGACAAGATACAAAGTGCTTTCCAAAGTAAACAGGACCTAAAAAACAGAAAAAATGTTTTTCGCAAAACCAATTTATTTTCAAAATAGGCTCCTTCTGCTTCAATACAGCTTTTTGCATGGTCCAAAAGCATGTCGAACGAGTGTTTTAGCTCGTTGGCCGGTATGGCCGCCAGTATGCCGGTGCAAGCCTTTTGAATGGCCTCTACGTCTGCATAACGCTTTCCTTTCATGGGCAAATGCATTTTGCCATATCAGATGAATGCGGTGAGTATTTTTGGTAAAATAATTTTTGGTCGTCAGTCAATTTGTGTGAAGAACTAACCGTACACACACCTTTCGTAAGCCCAAATGTTCGGTTAAAAATGCTATAAATCGATATTTTGGAGATGTTCAATTCCATTTCCATGACCTTTCAATGATGATTTCGGCGTACTGTATGGCGCTTTTATCGAAAGTAGTTTCCATCAATTGAATTTGTGTATGTATAAGACTCACGTTGGGTCCGTCGAGGGTTCTTTCAACGTATGCAATTGCCAAACAAACGTAACTAGCGTCATGATATATGTAGATGTTTATTTGATGACGGGAAATATTTCGTTTTGCTCTCGTCTACTTACAATTCCATTGGTTTCGCTTCTTTGTCCCACTTGAAGAAAGCAGAACTAACGGCGCGGTTGTTTTGGCCAATGATACCGATTTCATCGGTGTACGATAGAAGAAGTAGATTCTTTAGTAGTCTGAAATCTTGTTTTGTATCGAACGGCTCGTAGAACTTTTGGTATTGCTCAACGTCAATTAACACAGCCGTATTAGTTTGGCGAGGATACCAAATTCAGACAAAGCTGAAAAGTCATACTTGATGACATTTAATTGGCACTAAGAGGTATTCTGGTCTAGATATTGATAGTTTCGATAGCTGAAAATATTAAACACTCAAAAATAAGTCCCTAAAACGACTTTTAAATTTCAAATTTTTTCCGAAGTCGTCTCAGATCTTTTAGTGTCGTGGTAACTGGACCAGTAAACGTTAACGTAAAATTTAAACTGATTTTTCTAGAAACTACTGTTTTTCGATGTAGTTGCCACAATATATCAAGTTCCAGTCAGCCAATTTACTTAAAATATCTTACAAATATTCTCTAAATATGCCTCTAACACATGAAGCAATAAAAACCTGTGATTGAAATTTGTAAAAAATTTTAAAAATTCGACTAAAAACTTCGTGAATAAATGATCATTATTTTTGAGTAGCCTCCTATTTATGAAAAATGTCAGTTTCGCAGCTGCTTGAAATATCGACATTCGCACTAATCAAGAAGCTATGATTGTTTTATGACCATAATGGTGGAAATCATGGCGACAAAAACGCAACCCACTTTTTCCTCAATATTTCAAATACGCATAACTGAATGAAAAAATTGTTTTTTTTTTTATTAATTTTGGGTACTCATTGAACAAAAATAATCAAGTGATAAAAAATGTATAGTAAAAATATCAAATGCATTTTTTTATCGATTATCAAAGCCACTCGAAAGTCGGACCTCGAGGTTAGAATAGCCCCTTAAGTTCAAAATAGCCGGAAATAAATGATTAATGATTGCTCAAACCAATGACAGTGGTAAAATATCAGATAGAATTATCCATTCTGAATGACAACATGAACTTTCTCTAGTCTAGTAAATATTATGGTTTGAGATACATAGACGTTGTGTCCCAAAAATAACTGAGCTTTATATTTATATCCAAAGAACCTATGTATGTCATAGAGAATAGAATAAAAACAACATGACAACGTGACACAACTCATGCGTGATCTGTCAAAAAAGGTATTGAAAAACCCTAAAAAAATCACCAGATATAATGGTTTGAAATATTTCACATTTTGAGTGTGTAAAATTACTCCTAAACTTTACTCTTCCTTATTTGTCTATATAATACCTACTGACAAGTAATTTTCCACAAAATATTACAATTCAAAGTTTCAACCTTGACCACCGTGCATGCTTTAAAATATTTGGTTTCTGGTATAATGAGGCTGAGTAGAAAGAAAAAATGCTAATAAGTCATAATTTTATATATCGTTATACAATGAAAAGTAAAAAGAAAAAAAAAACAGTAATAGAAAGGAGTAAATAGATATATCCAAGCAATCAATAACCCCAAGATATAAAGCATGTAACATGTATTGAATCTTTAAACAAATTTTGATTCTTATCAAAGCAATCTGTTACATTCTGCACATTAGTGTTACTTTTGACTAAGAAAACTGTTTATTTATAAATATCTTTTATTTGAACTAATAGTTAGTAGAAAATATTTTCATCACATTTCGGTTTGCGAAACTAATTTGAAGTGCAATACTAATGTGCAGTTTAATTAATAAACTAGTGTGATATTCTGGAATGAGTTAACTACCGATTTCCATACGTCAACACATTTTGTTGACCAAAACAATTAGCGGGAAAATGTGCTAACGGCGACAAATTAACAAACTGCGATCATGATGGATAAATAAAAGTTTTAGCAGCTATTTGCTTAGCTTATGGATGCTCGCTTTTTAAATATCTTCATTTATTTGAAATCAACAAATAAAATTTGTAGTGTTAAAGGGTTTGACACAACTATATTACAGCATTCTTCGCACTTCGGTAGCTGTAACGGCTGACTGCACATTTGGCTTAGCAAACAAAACACTGAACTGCTGGAACGCCACTTCGTAGAGTCTTCATCCAATAAGGAAAACTTATAAATGGAATATAGTGAATAAAGAAATTTGTTCTTGTAAGAGCAGAGTAGAGTAACAAGAAATGTTGATTAACGCTTTCACACCAAAATTCAAATATTTGCGAAGTTTACGTGAATAAATGAAAAACTGAAGTAAAGAGTATCAGAAATACACATTTAATAATACATATGTAAGCATTATTTGTTTAAAAAACAATTCGTTATGTCAAATATGCCCGATTTTGTTCGATAAGTTGTTGCCGTATTAAAGGTATTTTCACAATAACACTCCCTTGTCTCTGTTGCCAGAAAACTGGGATAATCGATTTCATAACCAGGAAAGGTGGCGACTTTTTCAAAACCATTCGCCATAGACAGAAGTAGAAACACTAAGTAACAGAAGACAGTACAATCGCACGAACATGCGAACTTCCCAACCAAGCTAACGGAGCTTCTAGCAAGTCACTGGCGATACGAGGTATGACAATTAAGTAATGAGACTGATTCCATAAAAACTGTATATTTGAAAATTATTCCACAACTTTGCCATCCCCTTCAAAGTAGTCCCCTTGGTCAGCTATACAGCGATTCCAGCGCGTTTTCCATGCTTTGTAACATTTCTGGAACGCTTCGACTGGGATGTCCGCGAGTACCCTAGTCACGGCCGCCTGGATTTCCGTAATCGACTCAAAATGGGTTCCTTTGACCATCGATTTTGTTTTAGGAAACAAAACAAAAGTCACAGGGTGACATGTCGGGCAAATAAGGCGGCTGTTGCAACACGGCGATCCCTATACAGGCCAAATATTGGGACACGCTGAGGGCGGTGTGGCACGGCGCGTTGTCGTGATGAAGGATCCAGTTACGAGCGATGACTGGGCGCACCCTGGGCACGACTAAGAGCCCTATCACCATACACTCTTACAAGCTGTTTCGCCCAATCTGGCGCAAAATTTTATCGCGACGCGTTGCTCTGGATTTCGTTTTTCCATTTTCGTGCCGAGCACTACAAAGACACGTCTACTCAACTTGACGCAGCAGGAGAGGAAAAATGCCGGAAAAAGAGAAAGGGAATTTCAAGGTCACAGGCTTACCACAAGCGCGGTCTCAGCCACATTAGTCTCATTACTTAATTGTCAAACCTCGTATATGTGGCCTGGCGCTACACAGTTCCTTTCCTATTGACCAAGCTTATTAGCTTATTAGCTGATTGCTACTTTATGTCGGCTAAAGTTTTTGACAATATAGGACTAAATTAATAATTTGCCCCTAGGAGAGCAACTCATAGTAGATTACATCCTGTTAATCACACCAACATAAAAAACCAGGAACGTCAACCCTGGCTTGACCACTGTCAACGTTGTCGCATCGCAATTCGCATATGACCAATTTCGCTTGATCTAGTCGTAAGTAAGCCCCTTTTTATCATCAGTAGCCATCCGCTGAAAAAATTAATCAATTTTGTTGCGATTCAATGTTGCGCAACACCATATTATTCATCGCGAGATACTGGAAAAATAATAGTTTTCCTTTTACTCTACAACTTATAGTAATATCCGAAAAAAATCTCTAAAAACAAATCATCACCAGAATATGCCCGCTCGAAGTTCATATATTAAATATTCATGGACTCTGGTGACATTTTTTCAAGACCCATCAAACGATTTTTGCACAATCTAGCCCGAAAAAATATTATCACTCAAGGCAACAGACTAAACCCTCTCGCAACTTTCGGGAATATGCGGATTGCATTTATCGAGCCATATGAACGGATTTTGTTACTACACTTCCACGTGATTAATCTCACAGAATTTAGCTACTTCTACAAAAAAATTAAGTAAGGTTTGTCCTTCATGGGGCCGACTGATTGGTCGGGTCTTGACTAGAGGTACACAAGGATATAAGAAAATCCTTTATGCTCATTGTAGTCGTACATTTTACGTTCTCGAATAATTTCTGTTCATTGATCCTTGGTTTTCTCAACGGTATGATCTCTGTGTCCATATCAAGGAGTACGCCAAAGCTTTGGAACAAATATCGGCATGTACTTTTAGAACCGTTGTTCTTTCCATGTTACTACTAAAACCTATTTTTCGGAACTATTTTTACTTATCTAGGAATGTTGGGAATATTTTTTAGCTCATAAAACTAGTAAAATAATGTTCCTAGACCTTATATAAATACAAGTTTTTTCAATGAACCACTTGTTTCATCAAACTTATAGCAAACACGTTTCCTGTGTGGCATATGCAATCAACAACCTGCTTGCACGCGATTGCTTTCCGCCATCAAACGCCTTTAATGACCAGTGCCACCAACTGTTGGCCGCCTCATCGCATATTTACACTTCATGTAACGCCACAATTCGTCACGCATTCATGCGATATGCCGAATATTCGGAATTGCTATGAGTGCGTCGGAATGGTTTCAAATGCATACAAACATTTTTTCTGTGGACGAGAGCCGCTGCGCTAATGTTTACACTGTTGCACAAAACAACAGTTCTTGTTGTTGCTCAGTTGCACGTTGCACAATCGAAAAAACACATCATATTCGCCACCGAGTTCTGAAAAATGAATAAAAAATAGAAATGTTAAAAATTGTTACGTTCTCTCTGATAAATATTTGCATTGCCACCTCTGCCTCGTTATGGTTAACCAACGAGGTTGCTTTTGCCTTCAACACGTAATTCTAGTTGATGCACAGTGAGCCAGGCACGGGTAAAATGTGCTTAAATAAAACAACAAAAAGTGTTGACTTCGATTGCAGCAAAACTATAAGACACTTAACAAAAATAAAGTATACCATATAAGAAGAATCTTGATGGCCACATGGTAGTAGTCTGGTAACTTATGCCTATTTTTATGACTAATCGATAGACATGTCATTCTGGTCGGAACTACTGAAGTTAAATTTCAAGGTTAAATAAAAAAATGGCGAACTTTAAAAAAAGTCATTTTATCTTAGCAAAGAAAGGGTTGTAAAAAAGTTGGGACCCGGATCGGCCAGAAAAACAATGTTTTGAGAAAAACGCGTTCAAAGTTCAACAACTCCGAGAAAGAGGACTCCGAGGCGCTCTAGGAAACTCATTATAACTCCCGAAATATTTCGAATTTCTGTCTGAAATTTTCACAATATATTCTCAAGATTTTTAGAACCCAAGTACTACCTTAAGTATGCGCCCGAAGTCTGATGGGCCTGCTGTTCGATTTCGTCGAAATAACCAAGGAAAGGTCTACTGACCTTGACAGTCCTTGGCCGGATACAAATCCGGGACAGTTCCGGTTTCGTAGATCCGACTGTTGTAGAAACGTGTTCTTCTGATATTCTTGCGAGTCGGCCTGTACTGGAAGCAGGCGGGACTCACTATGTAAGTATTATTATTATAAGAGACATCCTGTAATCGTTTGGAGTGCTGTGTTTTAAAACTACCGGAACTTCTTCGGCTGTGTTTCACTAGGTCCAGGCGACCGTATCAGTGGGACGTAGTTTATGACTGGTTTGCTGGTTGCCTTGTTCATTGGCGACAACATTTCTTTGTCTCCTCCTTGTGACTTAAGGTTTTTATTGCGGGGAAAGTAGAACAGAACTGACATCTAGACGTATTAGGTAAAATTTTTGCCCTGATTTGACATTTTTGAAATTTTCTTGAAGCCAATCACTTATATTTTTATTTGTGGTGATCTCTCGACCTGGTCAAACATTTTCCATATGGTATACATACATATATTGTAACGGAAACTATACTGCCACACCGTGCCGCATACTCCTACTGCTGATTGTAGCATACAACGGCGACAGCTATGACTTTGCGATGGCGTGGCGCGTCTCGCATGCCTAGCACGTCATGCTCCACCAGAAACGAGCGCGAGAACGCCTCGCTGATGTGACGTGACTGCGCCGAACGTGAAGCCTGACAGCAGGACAAGTACAAAATATTCACAAAAAACAACAAACAAATAAACACTAACAACAACGCAGCCAAATGGGCGGGCGGAGCGACCGATCTGCCTGCCAGACAGATTGTTTGGGCTGATAGCATTTGTAAGGCCGTCAATATATCAGTCAAGCAAAGTGCAAAGGCAGTACATCAATCAATCAATGCGTGTGAGGGGCGGAAGGAGTGCTATGAGCTAAGAGCGCGCGGCTGGCAACGGGTGCCGCAGTTAAATGCATTTTTTGCAAGTGTTAGTTGTAAATAGGGTTGCGGCATATGTGCGCAAATGTTTATGCATGTACATATGTTATGTACATAAATATGTGCACATTGCTCTTTCATTACATTTGCATGGAATGGTCCTACCAACGGCTGGGAGTTTGGTGTGGCAGGTTGCAGCTGCTCCTGCATGTTTTTGCATATTTTGCCACACATGCACACATACATATGTATGTATGTATGAATTTCTTGCTACCAGAAATCAATTAGCGCATGTTTGCTATTTTCGTAAGAGTCTTTACGCTGGTGTGAGTATATGTGAATATTTTCGACGCCATTTGAAATTCATTCGCCCAACTCATCAGTATGCAAAACATAATTTTTGCGTGATTAATACCCTACGATAATTCAATGGTTGCACCGTTGATCGCCTTCTCGTTAAAGCAACTATTTTTATAAACACTTTCTTAATACATAAATGTACTTTGAGACTATTTTCAATGCTTTTTTTGCGTTTAGCCGCCACTGCGACAGTAAAAATTATGACCCATAAAAAGTGCTGACCACTTTAGCAGCGACGCGGCGGAATGGCGAACGTGTTAAGCCATAAAATTTATGGTGTAGACCAATTTAGTATGCCATTGGCGTGGTAGTGCGCCACAAACGCGCTAGTTACATTTTCATACTTCAATTAAGTTGCTTTTTAAGACACCTTAAAGTTAGCGCTATGTCGTGCGATTGCGGCTTTATGTGTGCCTTTATGTTGATACTTCAGAAAAAAGTGCAAATATTTCAGCTTGACGCGCAAATTGATTGTAATCGCGTTGTTATATTGATGGGTCACATAAATCGATCAGTCAGTGTATATATTTACAGTATAACGTAAGTATGTGCCCTTAGAGCCACAATTCGTTCGCAGCTGTCAACGTTGCACACGCAAAATGTACATTAAGGGAGCCGTAAAAAATATAAGTAGAGTTGACGGAGAATTTCTTGCATTTTGCATTTGCACGTTAGTTTCTAGTCCTTACCATTCCAGCGAAATAAATACCATAAGGAAAGATTCAAGTGTTTTTAATAAATACTTTTAATGCCTTTCTATATTTTATAGACCTTAATACTTGTTTCAATACCTGCGCCAAAAACTTTTCAGTTGGAAAAATACTTTACAAATATTATATCTTCCAAAATGTAAGTAAAAAGGAATCTCTAATTGCCGCCAAACAGCGAAAAGGTAGAACGATTGACGGGCTGTTGTAAACTCGGCCATAACTGCATAATCGGTGTATACGGCTAAAAAGAAGAAGAAAAAGTAATCTATTTTTTCCAATAGATGCCTTTCGTAATCTGTAGAAAGATAAAATTTCTTACCAAAAAGTATTCTCAAATACAAGTAGTTTTGTGAAGGCTTGAATCAGTATTGTTTGAACGGTCAGAAGTGGACACCAGAAAGGAAAAGATGCGCCATATTTTTCACAGTTTACAGTTTTTCTTCGTTAAAGACGAAAACGCAATCCAATTGGCTGAAAAAGGTAACGTTTTTATGGTTCTGATACTGCAGAAGGCAATCGTGCGCATGTTTTCTCAATGATGCAGCACTTTCTGGAAGATCAATCATCGAAAACATGGATAAAGTAATTGAAATCGTCGAGTCTGAGCGTCATGTAATCACTGAGAACCCGTTCGAAGCCATTTAAATAAGACTGGATATAAAAAGAAGTTTGATGTAGCAAAAATGTTGGAAATAACGGGTGATTTTTTTTGAGGTTAGGATTTTCATGCATTAGTATTTGACAGATCACGTGGGATTTCAGACATGGTGTCAAAGAGAAAGATGCTCAGTATGCTTTGACATTTCATCATGAATAGACTTACTAACGAGCAACGCTTGCAAATCATTGAATTTTATTACCAAAATCAGTGTTCGGTTCTTTTCTTTTTTATCGACAAATTTTGTTCAGCGATGAGGCTCATTTCTGGTTGAATGGCTACGTAAATAAGCAAAATTGCCGCATTTGGGGTGAAGAGCAACCAGAAGCCGTTCAAGAACTGCCCATGCATCCCGAAAAATGCACTGTTTGGTGTGGTTTGTACGCTGGTGGAATCATTGGACCGTATTTTTTCAAAGATGCTGTTGGACGCAACGTTACGGTGAATGGCGATCGCTATCGTTCGATGCTAACAAACTTTTTGTTGCCAAAAATGGAAGAACTGAACTTGGTTGACATGTGGTTTCAACAAGATGGCGCTACATGCCACACAGCTCGCGATTCTATGGCCATTTTGAGGGAAAACTTCGGACAACAATTCATCTCAAGAAATGGACCCGTAAGTTGGCCACCAAGATCATGCGATTTAACGCCTTTAGACTATTTTTTGTGGGGCTACGTCAAGTCTAAAGTCTACAGAAATAAGCCAGCAACTATTCCAGCTTTGGAAGACAACATTTCCGAAGAAATTCGGGCTATTCCGGCCGAAATGCTCGAAAAAGTTGCCCAAAATTGGACTTTCCGAATGGACCACCTAAGACGCAGCCGCGGTCAACATTTAAATGAAATTATCTTCAAAAAGTAAATGTCATGAACCAATCTAACGTTTCAAATAAAGAACCGATGAGATTTTGCAAATTTTATGCGTTTTTTTTTTAAAAAAGTTATCAAGCTCTTAAAAATCGCCACAAAATTAGCAATGTCTGAAGCAAATGATTACTGGTGACGAAAATTAGGTCTCTTACGAGTACGACAACAGAAAATAGTCTTGATCAAATTGCGGTGAACCAACGCAAACACAGATCGAGCCAGTCTTGACAGTCAGGTCTTAATTCGAATCTCTACTGTCAAGAAGAATTAATCGGCTAGAAGCTTTGGCCAATAGGAGATGAATTGTGTTCTATTACACAAGCTCCTGGAGTTTGGTTGGAATATTTTATGCATTCTCCTTATAAGACCTGACATCAAGTGATTATCACCTGTTCGTGCATATGGCGAATTATTTTGTTGGTTTCAAATTCTTCTTATGAAAGTCAGGTTTTTTTCAATAGTGACTAGGGTGCACTTCTGAAAAACAAGATATAGAAACGTAAAACACTAGATGGTTATGTAAGCAGGGTCGGTTTTGATGTTTATTTAGTATATTATTTTTTCAACACTTGTATTTCTAGCTATATGTTGTATTACAAATAGAAATAAATAATTTTTAATTAGCTAATATGGATTGACGAAAAAATAAAAAAATAAAAACTAGAGGATGCATCTAATATTTTAAGAAGATCTGCTTCTTGTTAAATCCTTATGAACGTTTTGATTATTTCTTCAAAGCTTAAACCAAGATTGTTTTATGATCGTAAGTGCTTGTCTTCCAGTCTGCAGCTTCAGTTTTTCCTTGCCATATGTAGATTGTAATACAGTATGCAGCAATAAACTCTTATTTACTTAATCCAGACTTTCCCCGACACGAACACTATCCAACCAAAATCATATCTAAGTTGTTGCTCGTTTCTAGTCCTCGAAAACACAACATAAGCTCTTAGAGCTTCTGTTTGAAAAAAAAAATTTAAGCTTGTTATAGTTTCTGGCATGGAAGTAATATTGCTTTTTTACTAGAATGGCACTTAAATACAAATGGTGATATCCCTTTATTCTAGAAAAAAGTTGTGTTCATTTTAATGACGGGTTGAAATACTTGAAATGGACCCAAAAAGAAATGGCCACCGATCGCGTGGTCGTGGCCTCCAAAATCAAGTAATTTAATATGGTTGAGCTATTTTCATGGGGTTACGTGAAGGCGCTTGTCTACACAAAGAAGTCCGAGACAACTGACTCCTTGAAAGAGATTATTCGACGCGTTACTACTGACATACGGCTCCAAGTGCTGCAAAAATGTATTCAAATTTATTCATTCTTAAAACATAATGACAAACTCTTATGTTTATAATATAACAGGAAGACGACTATCAGTCAGAAATCTTACTGGCATCATTGGAATATTGAAATCCATTTTGAGAGATCAGTTGGACCTATGGAAAGTGAAACTACGATTGGATCCAAAATCCCTACATTTTTTTAGGAAAACAGCTTCGCTTTAACGTCAGTGAAACAATGCTTTCCCACTAACAGGATGTAATGAAACAATTATCTCTGGTGATGAGTTTTAGATTTGTGATTTCGACCCAGAATTAGAGAGGTATCGACCGAATATCGTGGCAAAGGTGAGTCTGAGCTGGAAAACCACGTGAAAGCGGTCACTAATCAAGTTTATGTTGACAGTTTTCTTCATTTATCGGGATGTGATGCACTCCTAATTCTCTCCTATCGGCCAAACTGTCAATAAGGAATACTATTTCAGTATTATGCGGTGTTTGCGTAAAGCCATTTTTAAAAAGGGGTCGAAATTATAGGCCGATAGCTCTTGGCTTTTGCACCACGATAATTCATCGTCGAATACTGCATTGATTCTTCGTGAGTTTTTCGCCAAATTTTCAAACAACATCGGGCCAAAATCAACGTATTGGCTTAATTTAGCTCCGTGTGACGCCTGGCTATTGAACAAATTCAAACCGTTTTCAGTCAATTGGAGGTATTAAACGCGAAATGCTACGCGCATTGAAGGCTTTTCCTAAAATTGACTTTGACCAAAGTTTCAAGTATTGGAAAAAATGTTAGCACAAGTATATTGGAACCAAGAGGAATTATTTTGTGGGGACGATATAACTTTTGAAGAATAGATTAAGAATTTTAAAATATTGAACACAGTCTTACTATTTTTTTCTTCAAAGTACTATACGTTATTTTTACTAGAAAACCACATGTCTAAGAAAAGCAGTTACGTATTGTTCAATAAAAACGGAATATTTTGGCGACTAAATTGATCACAAAAATAGAGTGTTCCTATGACTTATGTCAAACTTATTTCCTCACTCTCTCAAGGTTATTCAAAATATTCGCAGTGCAGTCGAGAGCAAACTGGATAACGCTAGAAAAGTTCATATTATCTTTCATGAAAGCCGAAGGCCCTGACAGCCAGTGCTTTAGCTCGTAAGTGAGGTAATTATTTATAATTGTTTCTCTTTTAAATAAATAGATAAGTAAGGAAGGGCTAAGTTCGGGTGTCACCGAACATTTTATACTCTCGCATGATAAAGTGATAATCGAGATTTCATTATCCGTCATTTACATATTTGTTTATTTTGGTTCATAATGTATATATTGTATTATACAGAGAAGGAATCAGATGGAATTCAAAATAGCGTTATATCGGAAGAAGGCGTGGTTGTGAACCGATTTCGCCCATATTTCGTACATATTATCAGGGTGTTAAGAAAATATTAAATACCAAATTTCATTGAGATCGGTCGAGTACTTCCTGAGATATGGTGTTTGGTCCATAAGTGGGCGACGCCACGCCCATTTTCAATTTAAAAAAAAAGCCTGCGTGCAGCTTCCTTCTGCCATTTCTTCCGTAAAATTTAGTGTTTCTGACGTTTTTTGTTAGTCGGTTAACGCACTTTTAGTGATTTTCAACATAACCTTTGTATGGGAGGTGGGCGTGGATTTTATCCGATTTCTTCCATTTTTGAACTGTATATGGAAATACCAGAAGGAAAACGACTCTGAAGAGTTTGGTTGACATAGCTATAGTAGTTTCCGAGATACGCCCACTTTTCCAAAAAAATTACGTCTGAATATGCCCCTCCCGAATACGATCCTTTGTGCCAAATTTCACTTTAATATCTTTATTTATGGCTTAGTTATGACACTTTATAAGATTTCGGTTTCCGCCATTTTGTGGGCGTGGCAGTGGGCCGATTTTGCCCATCTTCGAACTTAACCTTCTTATGGAGCCAAGAAATACGTGTACCAAATTTCATCATGATATCTCAATTTTTACTCAAGTTACAGCTTGCACGGACGGACGGACGGACAGACAGACATCCGGATTTCAACTCTACTCGTCACCCTGATCACTTTGGTATATATAACTCTATATCTGACTCTTTTAGTTTTAGGACTTACAAACAACCGTTATGTGAACAAAACTATAATACTCTCCTTAGCAACTTTGTTGCGAGAGTATAAAATCTTTCATGAGGTATTATTATTTCGCGCCCTTCCAAGAAGAGATAGAATAATAACTATATATGTATGTACATTTCATACAGGCATTTGTGAAGTCGAACCTAAAAGAACAAAGGATTTTACAAGGAACTCGACGGAGCTGGAAGCTATGATCGTGAAATTAAAGGGAAAGTTGATTTAAAAGCTTTTGAACTTTAATTCTTCAGCGGCAAACGACTTAGTCTGAAAATAACTTAACATGATGTATTACAAAGGCTCAAGTATTGTATGCGCAATCCTATAAATCTATGAATGTAATTACTTGAAAACACATCACATACATATATTTAGAAGCACATCCTCTTTTTACAAAGAACGCAAATATACGCAGCGCTAGTAGGGCTGCGTTGCATTCAGCAACCAAATTAATTCCAATTGTTCCCATCACAAAACCATCACATCCTAAATTCCAGCTTGCAACATATCACTACGAACCATCCACTTTTTTTGCGGATTACTGCAACGCACATATGTATATACTCGTTCCTTTTAACTCCCCTTTTCAACCGAAAACGGATAAAAAATCGAAGTAATCAAAATGCAGCATTGCCATTGACATTGATCGATTTCCATAGGTCGAACGGATTAACATTGGTCGCTTAAGTGGATTACCGCAAACGCAAAGCTGCAACGCAAAAATCACAAGAAGTCGCAGGGTTTACCGATTTATGTATGCATGTGTGCTTGCGTGTGCGTAGGACTCGTATGCATATTGTGTATTGTGTACTTTATTGAAGGATAACAATCTGCTGCTGCATTGTCAACGGTGACATGTCCCTAACGATGACAACAAAATGTCAACAGCATTACATAAATGAACGCAATGTTACACATACATACATACATACAAATGTACGTTTACTTGCACGCGCATGAGTCAGACAAACATTGCGGAGTAAGTTTGTGCAGACAAGAGGCAAACTTGTCATTCAAGAACTGACATGTACTTGTCAACTTGTGATGCGATGGCAGCAAAAGAAGAATGGCAATGGCAAGTAAGATTTGTGTGCGTTGCCGATTTGTGTGTCGGCCGTCCGTTGATGTCCATCCATCGTTATTCCAATTGAGCGCTGTCAGTTCTGTCTCAGCCGGCCAGCTTGTCTGTGCGTCCGTTTGCCAGTTCAATTGTAAGTTTGACAGTTGCTCTGGCTGTGCTTTGCATTGCTTTGGCGTGCTTCGGTTTGTTTTGGTACGGTCAGCTCAGAAGCAATTGCGTTAATATGTAGTACATCTTCGTCAAATTGCCTGCAGTTGACAGTTGTTGCTACTGTTTTGGTCCCTTTTTATTGGTTCTTGTTGTTGTCGTTACTTCTATAGTTCGGCAATTTGGTCTGCGCAAAAATATTCATGCAACTTCTTTTCGTTTGCTTCAAATTTATATTCACCATTTTGTATGGTTAACTATGAATTTTTAATCAACTGATGCAGGTTCTGTTGTACAAACCCAGATAGCCCTTTGAGAACCGATTTTATTAAATTCAATTTAATACTATATAAAACTCAAACTGATGGAATATCTCTGTATCGATCCCTTATTTCCTAACACACTAGTACTAGCTATGACTCTCCCATAAAGTAATGTTGATATTCAAGTGTCAAGGTACATTGTATTGTATTATGTGTACGTTATTGGAACACTTCTGAAAAACTCCATTTTAGATATTTATTTTAAAGTACGAATTTCAACAAATACATATATATACACAGATATTTTATGTTTTTAGTTAAACAATTTCGGTTTTACTTTACTTAAGTACGCTTCTTCCAATCGTCAAGACATTTTTTATAAGCACTTTCCCGGAAGGCCATCAGCTCCCGTGTCGAATTTGTTTTGATGTCTTCAATTGAGTCGAAGCGTTTTCCCCGACGTGGATATTTAATTGTGGAGAATAAGAAAAAGTCACAGGGGGCCATATCAGGTGAATACGGTGCTTGCTCAATGATATTTGTTGAGAGTTTGGCCAAAAATTCATTCACAATGATGGCTTTGTGCGATAGTGCGTTATCATGAAGAAGAAACCACGAAATGTTGGCCCACAAACTCGGCCTCATAACACCAAGATAATACTCTTTGTTGACGGTTTTGACCAGTTGTAACGTATTCCTAGTGGATGACATCACGAATATCGAAGAAAACAACGATCATTACCTTCATTTTTCATGGGCTTTGACGTGATTTTTTTCGGCTTTGGCGCACTTTTGGACCGCCATTCGCTTGAACCTCATGCTGGACGGCCTTCAATCTCTTTAACTGATGAAAATATCGAAAAAGTGAAGGATATGGAGCAAGTGTTAAAGAGATGGCAAGAGAGCTCTACATCTCTCGCGAGTCCGTTCGAATAGTTTTGGTGGATATTTTGGTACGAAACCGATACAGCACTGAATTTTTTTCAAAAAGAGTGTCGTAAAATGTCTCTTGGATATGCTTCATCGTGCGAATTCCGATCCCACATTCATGGAGAGCACGATAACTTATGAGTTTGACATGCAAACAAGTTAATAATCATCGGAATTGAACCCGTTTTCAGCCAATCGAAGAGATAAAATAAAAAACGCTGAAGGATTGGAAAAATCGTTGTCATAAGTGTATTACATTTGGTCAGGATTAAGTACCATACTTTAAAGTCGACAAAATTACTATGATGATTAATTAAAAATTTTGCATTTTATTTACAATGCGGGTACTTTTTTGTCACAATGTATGCTGCAGTGATCCAGTCTGAAAAATGTCTTCGGAGATAGTACCGCTTCAATTGATCCATGCCAAATTTCGTGAAGATATTTTGCCAAAAAAAAAACTGTTTTCCATGCGAGGACTTGAATCAGATCTCAAAAACTTAAGGACTATTTCACGTATATACCGGCAGACGTGTAAAGAGACGGTTATGGCTTAAATCGACTGACCTCATCATACTGATAATTTATATACATATATTTTTATAAGGTCTCCGACATTTCTTTCCAAGTGTTATAAAATTCATGGCTAACATAATACACCCTGTTCAAACTACATATAATTATAGCGTAATAAAGGTGTCCCAAACCAAACGCGAGATTGAAATTAAATCAGAATACATAGTTTTTAGTTTTTGAACTTTTTTATTGAATTATAAAAAACTTCGGATGTGACTACGAGTATTTATGGAATAAAAACTTTCCATTGACATATACACTCGTTTGTGTTGAATTCTGCATAAATGTGGCTGTATTTTATTGATGTAACTTTAAATATCCTCCTTTAAGCAACGCGTCGTTGTGGGCTTCTTGCAATAGAACCAGAGATTTAATTAACGCCATAATAAGAAATCTAATAATGTTAAATAACACTCATTTTCAAAAAAATGTGGTTCAACTATACCTTCAGCCCAAAATCCACATCAAACAGATGCATTTCGAACTGCGGTCGGCACGCTTTCATTATTTTTGAAATGATGTTCAATAACGAAGACACGTTGTTCTACTGTCAACTGTGGACTTACATTCTCAGAAGACAACTTTAAAAATGAAATATCTTAGTATTTTAGGAACAATTAATACATATCAATAGATCAGTACAGAGGCTATTTAGTATGAAGACTTAGTCGCTTCAATTTATTTATACTAAGCTCAAAGCGGTTTTACTAAATATGAAAGCTTTTACTCATATTTATGCGTTTTTTTTTTCTTAACTACCTTAATATTTTCAAACACAATACCTAAGCTAATCTAACCAACTTAAGGGCTGTATTGACTTTGCTCAATATAAAAAATTTTATAGGCAGGAGTATTAGGGTGATTCAAAAAAAATTTTTGTTTTTTTTATTGGTACTCGGAAAAATGGGTTCCTAGACACCTCTAAGAAATCCTCTCCAAATATGAGTTTTTTTAATTGTAACGGGAAGGTCTTCCGCCTAACGTTTTCTATTTTTCTTATTATCAGATAGAAAAATTTATATCTCGCTTCCAACTACATGAAAAAAATATCTTGTTAATTAGGTTTTGTAGGAAATTGATTGCTCTAAAAATATGGTCTCTTAAGATTTTTTCGTAAACCCAAACCGTTTAAAGATATTAACAGTTGAACTTTGATTATTTTTGGTAAAATTTTTTATTTCTTATTAATTTTATAACTCAATGAAAAAAAATTATTATGAATAGTTTTTGGAGAGGATTTCTTAGAGGTGTCTAGGAAACATGTTTTTCACAGAACCAAACGAAAAAAAAAATTTTTTTTTTTTGATCCACCCTAATATGCATTGATGTTTGACGATGATATCTCGTAAACGCTTAACTTAATCGAAAAATCATAGTAGACCATTTTTATAGAGCAGTAAATTCCTACAAAACTATGTGTTTTCATCATTCATATAATTTTTTTTCATTGAGTTATAAAATTAATAAGAAATAATAAGAATTTTTCCAAAAATAGTCAAATTTCAACCGTTAATATCTTTTAAACGGTAGGGTTTACGAAAAAATCATAAGAGACCATATTTTAGAGCATTCAAATTTCCTACAAAACCTAATTAACAAGATATGCTTTCATGTAGTTGGAAGCGAGATATAAGTTTTTTCTATTTGATAATAAGAAAAAAATAGAAAACCGTTAGACGGAGGACTTTCCCCTTACAATTAAGAGCTCTTACTTGGAGAGGATTTCTTAGAGGTGTCTAGGAACCCATTTTTCCGAGTACCAATAAAAAAAAAACAAAAATTTTTTTTTGAATCACCCTAAGGGTATAATATGCGTAATTTCTCTATTGGCTGGGTAAGCCAGAAACTGTTGATTCTAGTATACGGTCAAAAGTCCAAAACCCTGCCGTTACTGGATTTAGATAGAAGATTTTACAAAGTACATCATGACGTTCGTCGCTGCTGACTAGGCTGTGGGTAGAAAATTTTGACGTCTTACATAGGTGTGGTTTTTTGGGCGCAGCTGCTTTCTTATCTACCAACCAGTATAAAGTAAAATATATTATGCTTTCATTTAACATTTCAGTAAATCAGAATAGCTTTCATTATTAATAGCTATACTCTTTAGTCAATCTCACCTTTAAGATTTTCGATAATATACAATTACGTTCAAATAACTTAATAAGGTGTCAAGAACAGGTTGACAACGAATCACGTCCAGGACGGCCATCAACATCATCTCATTATCAACAAGTCAATAAAATAGACGAACTGGTGTTTGAGTTTCGACAATTTATAACCAAAGCTCTTAAATATCGTAAGGATCAGTGAAAATCACTTTGTAAGATCATTTGGGCCTAAGAAAATTAATCACGATTGGTTTGAAAAATTTCTAAATAAATTTTTTCGCGTTAACATCTGTGAAACAATGCTTTCCGACTTCCAGAATGTCATGAAACGTACTATGGCTCAGTCTTAGATCTATACATACGACTCGGAAACAGGCGATCAATCCGTCGAATATCATGACAAAGGTTAGCCAAAGCCGAAGCCGTAAAAACCACGTCAAAGCAATCCAAAATCGAGGATATGTTGACAGTTTTCCCCGACTATCGAGGGCTGGTGCATTTCGAGTTAATTCCGACCAGCCAAATTTGAACAAGGAACAATTTTTGATTAGTTATGTTATGCCGTAAAAAAGGTTGGAATTATGGGCCAACAATCACGATAATGCTCCGTCGCATACTGCATTGATTCTTCGTGAGCCAAATTTTCCACCAATATCGAGCCGCAAGTATCGTATTTTCCTTTTCAGCTTCGTATGATCTCTGCCTTTTCAGTAAACTTGAATGATCGCTTTAGGGAACCCGTTTTGAAGTCATTAAACGTAAATCGCGGTGCGTATTGAAGGCTATTACGGTAATTGACTTTAAGAACTGTTTCGAGGATTGCAAAAAACGTGGGCACAAGTGTATTGGGGCCAAGTGGGATTACTTTGAGGGGGCTGATCTAGATTTAGAAGAATAAATTAATAATTTTAAAGTTACGAACAAAGTCGTACTATTTTTTGCTTATAGTAGTATGTATACGACCACTTTTTAAAATTTTCGAAAAAGTTCAGGTTTTGATATTATTTCTCAATTAAGTCGGCATGAATACATGTGGCGGTGAACATGAAAATATTTCTAGTATCATTGACATACTCTAAATAATACACACCATCCAATAATTCAATAGTATCAACCAATAATCGCATGTTATACAGCATTTTTTCACTTTTAAAATTAATTATTATTGCATTAGTTTGAATTTTTGTGCGTACAATATGTATAATACCAGGGGTTTTGAAGTTTTTGTATTTCGCCGCCGCAACAATTGCTTTGACACAAAACGGCAGCAACACATTAATATTGTAATCGAGCGAACAAAAGGCAACAGTAGCAATACCAGCAGCAGCAGCAGCGGCAAACTAAATGTTCGAGGGCAACAATACACTCTTCAGCGGGTGTAAAGGCTAGCAACATATTATATTTTCTTTCAAAATACCCACACACATACATATGCTTGGGGGTACAGAGCGAAGTGTAGGGCAATGATAAAGCTACCACAATATAAATTATGATCTCTTTAATAACAAAAGAAGAATAATTGGAAATGTACAAAAAGAAAGATAAAACACTTTTCAGTGTCTCAGCACTTTTTAACAATACTTTAATTTTCGGTGGTGTTTATTGGGGCTTATGTGACCATTGGTCAGCTAGCCAATCATTCAAAATTATTAATACCCACCGCGGGTCGCATGATTCAAAAGAGTATTAAGTGAGACAACAGCGACAGCAGCTGCCGGCGGGTCGTAAAAATAATGCAGGCTTAATGACTCTTTTCATTCTTATGAACAAAAAATGAAAAAAAAGAATAAAGATTTGTAGAAACAACTCTATGAATGCGTGTTAAAGTGCTCTATCATCTTACGAAATACTTGCATACTTATCGACTTATGGCACATGCAGAGGAAGAAACTTACCCTGTAGAGAGTATGAAACTAAAAAAGAAAATAGTCATGTAGTCGTAGGTAACTTTTTCAAGACCGTTATTGACAGCATACGACGCCATATACTTTCTCGCTCTTTTGAAATTTCTCTACTGTAAGGTTTGCCATTTCATCACGGAGAGATATGCCATCCAACAATGAGTTGAAATTATTGAAATCTACTACCGGAGTCAGTGACCTCAACTTTAAGAGCGCTAGGTCCAATTTACGGTCGTTATAATCATCCTGTTAGATCGAAAATCGAGCGTCTAGTGGAAAAATTTGAATCCACAGGCACAGCACAAAATATTCCGGTGCCAGTGAGACAAAAAAGTACCCATAGTATCGAGAATATTGCCGTCGCTAGCGCATCAATTGAGGAAGACCAAGTCGGTCTCTCACACGCCGTTCTTAAGCGTTGGGTATCTCTAGGACGTCGTTGTGGCGAATTTCACTAAAAGATCTTGGCCTACATCCTTACAATATCAAACCGACGCAAGAACTGAAGCCACTTTATCACCTGAAATGTCATATGTTCTCGAATTGGGCTGAGCAACAATTTGCAAATGATCAAGATTTTCATCGAAAAATCATCTTCAGCGATGAGGCTCATTTCGGTCTTATTTGCTTCATCAATAAGCAAAATATGCGTTATTGATGAGGCAACAACCCACACGTTCTCCATGAGTCACCATTGAATCCCGAAAAAATTACGGTTTGGTGCGGTTTATGGGCCGGGGGCGTCATTGGGCCGTACACCTTCCGTGATGATCAAGACCGGCAAATTACTGTGAATGGGAATCGTTACTGCTTAATGAAAACCAAATATTTTTGGACCGACTTGGATGATATAGACTTGAACAATATGTAGTTCCAACAGGATGGCTCCTTAAGCCATACCACGAATGTCACAATCCACTTATTGAAAACCAAGTTTGGTTTACGCGTTATCTCACGAAATGGTAGCCTCAATCTTGCGAGTTGACGCCGTTAGGCTCTTTTTCTTTTGGGTTCGTCAAGTCTCTGGTCTATGCCAACAAGCCAGACCGTTATATGACCCTATATCTAAATCGCTTAGTTTTAGGTGATACTACATACTACTGGTACAGATTATTTCCTAAGGCTAAGTTGAAATCTCCGAAAATTTTTGTTCAGATCGAACAACTGCCGTACAAACTGACCGATCAAACTCAAGTCTTTGTAGGGAAATTGTTCATATAGCTGTCATGCAAACTGACCAATCAAAATCGAGATAAAGATCTTTTAACTCGTATACCCTTTAATGGTATCGAAAATGCACGTAGCTTCGGTGCAGCCGATTGTATTGTTGTATTGTATTGTTTTGTTAATAATGACGTCTTATTCGTCAATTTAACTATACTTTGCTAGCGCTGCGAATTCCTACTGGGTATATATAAATACATATACAGGTAAGTACCCTAAATATTGGTTACAAGAATTTCTTGTGCTCAGCGTAACACACTAAGGAAATGCAGTTTAATGCTCTTGACAGATAATTTCCTCATCGATCTTATGATCAGTAAAAATTTAAGGCGCCCTGGAGTAAATTAAATATGTTTGTGTGCTGTGGTAGCTTGCCACATTCATGGCTTTACTAATGCCTTGGTTAAGCCACGTTTTGAAGCCTTGAAGTGGGTGTTGCTTTATTTGAATTTGTGTCGGTAACATCAAAGACCAACAAATGTAAAAAAGTAGTTAAATATTGAGTGGATGTCTTGTATTTCGAGTTTGTTTCTTTTATGCCCTTAATTCGTCTAATCATTGATCACCACTTATCTATTATTTTCATTCATTTTGACAGCTTTATTGTGCAAACGAAAATTTCTTAACTTAATTATACAATATTTCATGTGCTTCTGAACTCATTTACACATAAGCATACATACATTCCATCAGTCGATCAATTCAATCCACATAATCGATCAGCATTTCCGTCATTTATTTAGCTACCTTAGAGTGTCTTGTAGCTTTTGTTATGCTTTTCTTAGGCTTGCTGGGTCCGAGATATACTTATATACTCCTTACACATTTGATTACATCTGCCAGCTACCGTTTTAATGTCTTAATGACAATTGTTTATGCCGAAGATTGATAATGGCACGTGCATTGTTGTATTGGAATTGGCGCTAAGACCGTAATTACCTTGCGCCAAATGATTGATCAACACATGTGACTTTGATAGATTTCATGGCTGTTGGTCAATATGACTTAACTGTTAAACAAATACCAATTAAATTTATTGATCATGCATTGCATGTGTGATTAAGCTCATTGGTTCGGGTCAATGCACAAACACTGCCCGCTTGGCGGTCGAGAATGAATCAAGCTAATTCTTTATTACCTGATTCTGATGTTCCCGTACTCCAGTGACGGCGTTCTGTATTGACTGAAAAAAATTGTAAAACGGCAGTCAGAAAGGGCTACGTCTGAGCTATAAGAGGTGTGATTTATTGCCTTGTTCTAATATTCCGAACATGTATTGGACAGCTGATGTCCTTGTTCCTCTTTTTCGGTATGTGTAATTCATTCGAAACGTAGCCAGACTAGTTTTTTCACTAAAATACGTCGAGCTTTGAGTCTGAAAAAAGGCTTTGCGGGGAGTTCTTCTTTAATACTTTAATATGAAGTTAACCTTAACCAAAACTCATCGGATTTTGATGGAAGTTTATGGTAGATATAGTTTTGCACAGCAAATTTATTAAAAGCACTTTACACGATTTAAAATTGGAAATTTTGTTTTGGAAGACTAAGGAGGGCACGTGCATACCGTTACACTTTCTCATTAGTAGATTTACTTTTCAATAATTTTTAGCGATTCTCATTACGAAAAGATTATATTTTCCCAATCCAAATATAATGATGACCCAGAATTCGTAGCTTTACTTCACGACGATATTGTAAGTGCGAACAAGAATATGTTCTAATCCTACAGGAACAAATTAATTATATTTGAAATTATTTGGATATTCTAAAGGTATGTTAGGATGGCAATTTAGTGAAACATGATTATATTATCTAAGACGGTAGTTAAGAAATTACACAGCTCTAGAAAAAACTACCATTTTCTAATAGGGATACCTTAGCAAATTTTAATGGTTTCAAAGGTCCAGATTAAGAATTCATTCATGAAAGTACTGAATGTGTAACTCTTTCATGCTATTTGCATTTCTAATATCTTGACCAATTGTAAGATTATTGGTAATAAAATGTATTTTTCCAGTCACGATTAGGGTTTTGCTCCCCGCTCACAAGTTTAATAGCACCACTCTCAGGCTCTTTACCGAATCTTATGATTGACAGTTTACAATTTAATGTTGAAGTGTGAGATTATCCAAGTTGCAGTGTGCGCAGACTGGCTGTGGGGTCTTTTCCAATAAATATATAATATAAAAAGTAATCTCTGATTTGGCAAATGGTTTGATCAGAAAAATTTACGTTTAGGATAGATTTAAGTGAAGATAATGTGTCACTGCAGATTACATACATGTCTCTACTCTTTTGTGCTCTCTGGCAATCGTGAAGGATGGCTGTTGCTTCTGCCGTAAAAGCTAAGACGAAAGATAGTAGCATAGCAGACATTATTGTTGCAGAGTTATTAACAACGCTGACGGCAACGATATTATTGTGCTTTGAACCAACAGTGTAAAGAGTTTTTCAATTAGTGTGATTGTTAAAAATTTCCAAAATGAGTTGTAAATAAACGTTAGGTGGTGTTCTTTCTTTTTTTATATTTAACCAAGTCCAATATAACCCAAGAATGGTTTAGATTCCAAGGAGGAGCGCGAAGGCTATTTTTGACAAAATAACTGATTTTACAATAAGAATGAATGTGTTAGTATTGCTTTCTAATTTTATATTACTGAGACATTTAATAATATTTAATCTATTTTGAAGTGATAAACAAAGCTGTGTGATATAGTCATTCCATATATGTATACTTATGATTAAAGATTAAGCCTAGAATTTTAAGGCTATATATATTTTTTATATTACTTCTAATATAATTTTATTACAAAAAAAATATATATATACGTACGTATATTGTGTTAGCGTTGGAGAGATAGTAAAGATCCTCAATATTTCTCATTTTGGCTTATATACAGACAACATAACAACAAAAGTATCATGATTCCGGATACACTATAATATATTGTAAATTAGAACATTTATCTCTCAAAATCTAATATCATCGGCAACCCAAGCTGCCTGCTATGAGACTGAAGCTTTTAAGGTAGCAGTCTGGTAACTTATGCCTATTTTAATGACTTCTTTGGAGGGAAAATAAAAATGAATTATATTGAACATTTTGAGTGTTTTTATTTACATATTGAAAATATAAAAAAAAAATTATTTGAAAAAATTTAATACTTTATTACTATTATTATTGTCACTCGAAGTTTTAATTTTAAAAAATGCACGTGGGTGGCCATGTGATGTTGGCTCTTGATGATCTGAAATGAAATATTCTTGATTATTCTTAATCCATAGACATGTCATTCTGGTCGGAACTTTGAAAAAAATTCCTTTTATTTTAGCAAAGAAAGGGTTGTAAAATAAAAAGTTATGGGTAAAAAAAACTCGATAGTACCAACGAGAACTATAAGTGTGTAGAACAGTCTTGTCAAAATTTGAAAGCAATCGGTTCAGTAGAAAAAAAGTTAGGACCCGGGCCGACCAGAAAAACAATATTTTGAGAAAAACGCGTTTAAAGTTTGGTCGACCTTAAAAGTTGGACTCGTTATAATTCCCGAAATATTTCAAATTTCTGTCTGAAATTTTCACAGAATATTCTCAAGACATTGTACTTTCAAATTAAGCACAAAAAAAATTTGGATTTTTTATACCCAAGTTACCAGACTACTATCTTAATATCATACCAACAGATTCCGTTTACATATGTATACATACCATGACCACATAACAGATTTACATATGTATGTACTAATACGAGGGCTGCTATATATATTTCTGGCCTAATAATGAGAATAGGAATATTTATCAACGAAAATGGTTTAATTGTTTTTCAAATTATTCTCCATCAAGATTTATACACTTTTGCATGCGCTCAAACCAATTTTCGAAGCACTTTTTCCACTCCGATTGAGACACCTCCAAAACATGGTTTTTGAATGCTTCAACAGCATCTTCTGGCGACGAAAATCGTTGACCACGCATTATTTTTTTGATGTGTGGGAATAAAAAGAAGTCATTGGGTGCCAAGTCAGGGCTGCACACAATGACTTCTCCACACGAGCCTTTTTTTGAGCGATTGTCAAATTGTGCGGGATCCAACGAGAACAAACCTTTTTTACGGCCAGGTGTTCATGCAATATCGAATGTATGGTGGTGGGAGAAATGCATAGTCATGCCTCTGTCTGAAGGTATGTTACGTGACGGTCTTGCATTATCAGTTCACATACGGTATCGATGTTTTCTGGCACAACGGCTGTTTTTGGACGACCTTCCCGGAATTCGTCTTTGAGCGAGCGTCGGCCACGATTGAATTTGTTGTACCAGTTTTTCACAGTGCTATAGGATGGTGCTTCATAGCCATACAAAGATTTTAGTTCATCGATGCACTCTTGTCGTGATAATCCACGTCGAAAGTTGTGAAAAATGATCGCACGAAAATGTTCACGAGTTAATTCCATTTTTTGGCCGAGATGAATTTTTTAATTCCCTGTAAATAAAAAAATTCACGATTAAATGACAAAACGTTCTGAGTGATGTTATGCTAAAAAATGTCAAACTTTCCAATGGAAATGTCAGATTGCACCTGGCAACACATAGTGTTGCCTAGGCCAGAAATATATAGAGCAGCCTCCGTATTGATATAAAAGGTCTCAGAAATCAATTATAATATTTCTTTCCTAAAAGTCATTGAATTTCATTGAAATGTTAGGTATTCACGTCAACACTTATTATTTGATGGTAAGGGATAAAGGGATGTTTAGAAATATAAAACAACAACATCTGCAGAATACAGAAAAAGTTCTGAGTGCTATAATCGTTAAAGTAATACCTTTGTAAATGGTCAGTTTTTTGGGCCGTGTGGAACTATCAGTTGAACAGTTCTAAAGGCAAGAAAATCCGAATAACTGTATTAAAATCCGTGAGTTGTTGACGAATATTCAATTAGAAATTGTTGGAAAGTCTAGTGATAACTCAAGTATGGCCACTTCTGGTCAACTAATCATTCGTCTTCCACTTTCAGTCAACTAACCATGCATCCTTAAATATTTCCGTATTAAAATCTAAATGGTTCTAATAGTTATTAAAAGTTTCAAAGTTGGCTCATAGTCTCGCTCAACGTTAGATTGCAACCCAGGTCGTTAACTCCATTTATAAATAACTGGGATAAAAAGGAAATGGACCTCAACGAATCACATTTCGCTGTAAATACGAACTTATTTTAAAATTGCATTGAAAATGGTTCAAAATAGCTTACTTTTAGCTATGAAATAATAAAGAAGAAATTTCACAAAAGAAACCACAAAGAACCCATTTGTGTAAACAAGCAATTGCACGACAAAATCATAAAAAAATATTTGTGCAAAGAACTTATGTGAAACCAGAGCAGATACTTCTACAAATTTAAGCCTCAAAGGTCACCAGAAAGTAGCATTAGATTGATGAAAGAAATAATTCTACAAAAAATCACACACAAAGGAATAACTGAACCATATAGTAATTGTTGGTATGAAATTGCTATGGCTGCAAACGATAAGAACTGCTGGGAAGATCTGCCAGATTGCACACGTTGCTGCTGAAATTTGCAAGAACAATGCTTACGACCACGAAAATTACTTAAGATTGTCTGGCTGTGTCTGTCTGCTGATGAAAAGGTGTCATTTTACCACGGCACAGCCGCAAATTCTCAGCAACTATTTATTGTGCCAAAGGAATGTGTAAGTAAAGTAGCATTTGTAAGCACATAGCAGGGGAATGTTAATTTGTCCAAGACAATGAAAACAAAAAGTGATGCCGACAAGCGCATTCAAGCGCTAAGCGGCAGTAAGTTGCATGCAGCATGGCAGGAAGAGCAGATCAGCAGGATAACAAAACACAAACGCACGCACATAACGAACACATGTTTGGCAGTTTGACAGCTTTGCACAGACAAACAATTAGACGCACAAACACACACATATACAAACGTGCTTCACAGCAAAACACGTCAATCAGTTATTAGAGCAGTAGCCAGGTATTGCGATCCCTTACCCGCGCGGCGCATTGTTGTCTTTTCCACTCTGCGGCTTATCTAAATTCGTTTGTTTTCATCAAATTACAAAATTGCACGCGATAAACATCAGCGCGCGGGGCTATGGAACAATAGCCCTGCAATAATTTAAAAGTATTCTACTATAATCCGCTCAACTTGGTTGGCTCTGCTCAATGACATGCATTCCACTTCAGTGCGCTTCACTTTACTCAGCACTTTGCAAAGCTGAGCCGAGCTGATCTTATTTCGTTTTGGCATTAGCCGGGTTTTGTTGGCTGCCTCGCGCATATGTGTGTGTGTTGGTTTGTGCGAGTGGCTCTGTAGGGGTTGGTGTGATTTCAATCAAACTTGTCCATCAAATGGTAATTTAACACTTGAAAGAGGAACTCAGTTACTTAGGATTTTATGTTTTTTTTTGGGCGATTTTTTTTATGATTGGTGTGAATACCTAGCTTTGCGTTCCCTCCTCTTTCGCTGGTTATGCGTTTGTATTTGATTGTTAAGTGGCGGCAAAAGCGTTAATCCTAGCAATTGTTGCTACCGCATAGCTACTCGTATTTCGCAACACAAAAGGATGTACCTTCATGCAACACACACATGCATACATGCAACTACATATGCTACCGCACATGTAGATATGTATGGTGGCAATGTGTGCACAGCCTGACCAGCTGACTCAAATGTTGGCGAATTTCTGACAGCCAATCAGCCAGTCCATCAGCTCGTCGTCGGTATGACAGGCAGTTTGTTGCTACTGCTGCTGATACTTGTCAATCAGGCTTAGTGTCTGCTTCCTGCCTGCCTTCGAACCTGCTATTGTTACGTTTTACCCTCATACAACTTGAACTATGTGTGTATGCATCGTACCCCGTATATCAGCCGGGTCGTTCGGCTGTCGTTGGGTTTGTTATTTTTGCTATGTTTTGTCAGTTGGCGTTGCTTATTTAAGGCATTAGCAATTATTTCAATTTTATTTTCAATTTACAATGCGTTATTTGCGCATCAATACACTTATTTTAAGCGCTCTTGTATGTATGTTTGTGTGTGTGGGCAAATACATGTGTGGCAGCGCGCATCCGCTCCCAGCATATCATTGTTGATTTAGAGGCGTGGTAGTTCCAGCAATAATTGGCATTGACAATGGCAGTCAGCGTCATATCGTGCGTTGAGTGTGTGGCAGTCGTTATTGAAATGCTTGTTGACAGCGCTAAGCCGCTGTCTGTCAGCTTGGATTCACAATTCTGACGCGTTTACCCTCTTGAGTTTTTAATGAAATGTAAACTAGTTTATTTTTTTAGCCCTTTTGGCATTGTGCGCTCTTTCCTCTATTTTTTAAGCGCATATATCGAATTGATAGATCAGATAGGCAGCACATTAACGCATCCCATTTTCGACTTATGCAGATGTGTGATAAGCGCAAATTTTTTCATTTTATGACAAGAAACTTTTTATATTTCTCATATGATATTGCAATCCACGATAGATAAGTGTATTGATTAAACAAGTTTGATAGTTTCATACTAAAGTGTTATTAGAGCCCTCAGATTTTGATTTAATTGGCTTTCTGAAAATCTTACATTTCGTGGCTGTTATTTGTGAAAACATCCACACGAATGTTGAAAATTACGTGCACTTTTCCCACAAATAAATAAATCTGTGTCGTAGATATTCCTTAAGATATCACACCAAATAATTGTGTGTGCCGATATCAAAATTTGTATTAAAACCCTTTGGATTGAAACAGAGGCCTAAACCTTAAGTAACCCTTCACTTATCGATTATTATTATAATGAAACTAACTATTCCAAAAATATTGTCCTTTATACTTTTCTTAAAGCGACGTTTACGAAATTTAAAAATAAAATATGAATAAAAAATATTATGGGAGGAAATTGTATTTCACCCTCCAGCTTATATTACTTTTGGATTATTCACCAAAATAACTCTTACTGTCAACAAGGTTAAAACTGTTCAAACGCTTCCAATAATGCCAGTTGTGAATGTTGTTTGTAAAACAAGTACAAAATCGGCATATTAATGCACAGACAATCGTGTAATACATTGTTGTAAACGGTTGTAATCGAAAAGTTCAAATCGGACTCAAGGTTTTGTTTTGACCACATGTGGAAATTCCCTAGTTTGGCTAAAACAAAGCTTCATAACCTCACCGCCATATAACATAAAACCGTATGAAGAGCGATCCATTTCGAGGCTCCCTACTTTTTTAAAGAAAAAATACAGACCCGTCAAACTTAATGGGGAATCTTTGTTATCATTCGAAAGAACATTCTTTGACATTTATTTTAGAAGATGATCGCTTCAATCGTTGGCCGCGAATACGTCTCAGATGGTCCACCCGTTGAGTAAAATTTTCAATGACTCTTTCGGGCATTTCGACTGGTAACTAGCGAACGGCACTATTGATTGAGCAGAAATGACCATAGACGCTGAACAAAAATTGGGCTCGAAAACATCGGATCTTCTTAGAACTTTTCCTGAGCCCATAGTGGGAAGGGATCTTGACGTAAAATGTCGTTCCATACGTCAGTTCGAGTTGCTGCGAATGGCGCTGAATCGATTCTCCACGGCTATGGCTTCTATATTTTCTTCAATGCGTGCTGGACCTGGTCTATTTGGTCCAATATTATTCAATAATGAACGCTGGGACTCAAGATGGGTGATGGTGTTGTAAAATCGCCCATCATGTTACAAAGCAGCCACAATGCCTGGCAATGCATATGCCCTTGCGATTTTCTATTGTCATATTATACATTGTGTAAGCCCGGAAATTGTAAATAAAATGTAAAATTTTTAATTAATCATAAATATTTATTTTGCCGCCTTTAAAGTAATCCACACTAGATATAAAGCACTTAGGCCAACGATTTTGTCAGTCCGCGGAACACTTTTTCAATTTCAGCCATTTGTTTCGCCTCCTCGATCGACTGAACACGGGTTCAATTCCGATGATTATTGACTTGTTTTGCATATCAAACTCATAAACCTATGCCTTATCGGCAGCTATAATGTCCTCTATGAGTGTGGGATCGGAATTCACACGATTAAGTATATCCAAACAGACCTGTTAACGCTAACAAAGTTAGTTTTAACATAACGGTCAAGCAGAGAAACGCGTTTCATAACCGAATAAATCAATCAATATCAACCAAAATCATTCAAACGGATTCGCGAGAGATGTCGAGCTCTTCTGCCATCTCTCTTACACTTGATTGTCAACGTGGATCGAACGTTATGTGGGCTCATTGTGATATAGCATTTCACTGTTAAAACTGTGCCCAAAAAATAATGTGACATTTGAATTTAAAAACTGCGTTGCGTCGAAGGATTTTGCAGAATTATTTTTTTTTTTAGGCTGGTAGTACTTGCAGTCACATTTATGTCAAATTTGATGTCAAAAATATTCATTAGTGTATGAGATACGTGTCGTTTTGTGAGCTGATCTAAAAGTGAGTTTTTCGTTTTTTGCGATGTCGAAATTTGTTTAGCAAAGAATTTGCATTAAATTTTGTCTACGGAATCAATTTTCTGCTGCGGATACGTTGAGGATGGTGCAGAAAGCCTTAGGTGATGAGGCTATGCCCAAAAAAAAATGTTTACAAGTGGTATAGTGAGTCCAAAGCCTGCGTAAACGTGTCGAAGCTGAAGAAGAGCGTCCAGGGCGACATCAACCTCAACCGACGAAAGCTCACGTTCAACAAAGCATAGATTTTGGGTCGTTGAAAAAACGTCAATTTACAATTAGAGACCTTGCTGAGAGACCTTGACGATGCGTTCCAACTACCAGGGTCACATGAAACGCATTATAACTGGCGATGAGACTTGGATCTCTGCTTACGACCACGAAACAACCGATTAATCGAGCGAATATCGTGCCAAAAGAGAGCCGAGACCAAAAAAAGTCGCGCCAAAGTCGCCTCAAAAAATCAAGGTTTGACTGTTTTCTTCGATCGATTATCGTGGTGTTGTGCATTATGAATTCTTCCAACCTATCAAACAGTCAACAAGGAATATTATTTGAACGTTATGCGTCGTTTGCGTAACGCTATCTGCCTAAAAAGGCCGGAATTGTGGAAATACAATTCTTGGTTTTTACACCACGATAATGCACCATCCCATAACTGCCCTCGTAATTCGTGATCATTTCGCCAAAAACTCCACCCATATCGTTCCGCAACCACCGTATTCACCTCAAAGCTCAAAGACCGCTCCGGGGACACCGTTTTTATACGATAGAGGAAATTTAAGCCGCAGCGGAGGACGGAACTGAAGGCACATCCCGGAAAGACCATCCCGGCAGCGTTTTTGAATTGATTTCATGCGTCAGCGCGCGGAAAAGTGCTGCCCCGCTGTCAACCCAAATAAATGTTGCAAGGCTTACACTTGAAATGCCAAACAGTAACAGTGAAGTAGCAATGCCCCAGGATGAGGGAGTGAAAATGCACGAAGATGATTGCAATCTCTTTTTTTCAATCCAACACTAAAACATTTCCTATAAGTTCCAAATCCTTGAAAAGTGTCAACTTTATTGTTGATTGAATGCAAAATTATTTTCCTTCATATCACATGGACGGATATACACAACCTTGCACTTGTATGTGTATATATGTGTTCGGTAGCAATGGCTCACATGTCAGCACCCTTCCTATTAGGCGCTTATGTCAGGCATAAAATCGTTTGGCTCGATTTTGTTCCACTCGTCAACGCTCTTCATCGATCGACCAGCTTATTTGAAGGGGATCGGCTATTTGGCAGGCACGGTTGGTTTGCTTCGGTTTGGTTGGTTTATATTTCATTGACATGTGGTCAGGCACAATCACAGTTTGCGTCATTGTCTGCAATACACTGTGGTGAGTCAATCTAGTGACCTGCAGCCAAATTATCCAAAATTCCTGTAAAGTTACTCAACCAATGTGGCCTATTCTCCCTAGCAGAAGTATCAATTTACCGCCTGGATGTGGTTCGTATTTCACAAAATCATAAAGTGCCTACACAATCTCATGTGCATGTGAAGGTGCATTAGGGCGAACTGACTTTTCTGGACTCGTTTTTTAGTTAAAAGTTAGGTGGCTGAGTTTCTAATTATACTCGGTGCTTAGTGGAACTGGGTCTGAACTCAGTTACTCTAGCGATGGTATAATGTTTATAGGTAACAAATATGCTATGAAAAGCTTCAATATGAAGCCATCAGCTGCTCATAAGCAGTTTGAGACTTGAATATCCTCTATATGTCGGAAGGAAAAATATAAATCCTTCGAGTTCCATTAGTTGTAGAAGAAGAACGAGCTTCTATATAACACCTGAAAAATATGAATACTAATGCAATTGTAAACTGTAAACCAAAAAAGCTTTTGGTCTGAGCTAGAGATCGCCCTACGGAAAAAATTCTTTAAACTTGTCTTCGAACATTAAACCTTTGCCGTGGTTTAACGGCATTTCCCCTAGTCATTTCATTAATTGGTCCCGAAGTGGCTTAAACTCTAAATGGAGAAAACTACCGTTAACGCAAAGCAATGGCTTGGTATGTTTTAGGATAAATCATCGGTATTTTCAACGATCAAGTATTGGTATGCTGAGTTTCGTCGTAACCGTTCCAGCAGAAATCATTCACCCACTCTATATGAAGATTATGCCGAAGGACAAAATACTATTTAAATTGAAAAGTTACTTTATTGTGATGTCAAGGACTTTTTAGTCTCTTATTAGAACACACAAAAAATATAAAAATTCACTTATGTATGCCACCCTAATATTTACTCGACTAATGTATTGCTGGTCAAATTTTTGTGGCATGTGCTCTAGCACGGGCGATGTGTTACTGTCATTATTATGCATTTACATATCTGGCACCTAACCGGCAGCAATAACAGAAGCTACTTACCAGTTTACCATTTCCGACTAAAACTGGCTAATGGCAAAACTGACTGACTGCTTCAAACCAAGTTGGCATATGAGAACAAATGTACATACATACGCACATATTGTGCGTACCCTTTTGGTTAGTCAAACAGCAGTTTATTGAGTTGTATTTACCATTCTAGTTAACCAAACTGTTTCGTAGTCGTTGTTGCTGCCTTAGCATATTTCATGCGCTTGATTACCTCTGCCTACCAATCAGCTGCCAATTGGCGCATAAAAGCCACTAATGAATCATATCGATCTGTTGCATATTCCTACCTTTGAGGCTTAATTTATCCAATGGAAAGGTGTATGGTGTTGCTTTGCTTAAGGTAGCAGCTAAGAGTGTGGTGGAGAACAGCAATTCGTATATTTTGAAAAGCTTTCGTCGAAAAAATAATACCATACGAACAAAAAATAACGAAAACAAGGAAATCCGTTAAAGTTAACGGCTACACCGAAGCTATAATATCTCTTACAGATTTACTTTTAATGTTATAAAAAGGTATAAAATAACTCTTTCTTGATTTTGATCGGACAGTATATATGTCAGTTAACTGCTACAGTGGTCCGATCTGAACAAGAGATTGTAACGATGCTTGGAAAAATGATACAAGACAAATTTCGCGACGATGCCTTGTCAAATAAAAAGTTTTTCTATAAAAGAAATCGAATTTGGTCGATCAGTTGGCATGACAGCTACGTGTTATGGTTTTGCGATATCAACGGTTCCGATAAATGTAAGGCTAGTTGGTGGGAAAAGGACGTGAAGAAATTTCAGTCGATATCTCAAAAACTAAGGAACTAGTTCCGCATATATACAGGTGACGGACAGACAGATGGGCACAGCTTAACCGACAAAGCTCATCCCACTGATCATTTATATATAAATTTTATAGAGTCTCCGACGTTTCCTTTCTGGAAGTAGAAACTTTAATCAATTGTTACCGTTCATAGTGGGGTGGAATATAACTATTACAATAACTTAAAATGGTGTTCAAAGAGACATTTTTACAAATAGATATGCATGTTATATCCGATGGTGTTTTAGCTAATGCTGCAACGACGAAAAATTGGATTGAGAATCCTTAACGCTTCGTATAATAATATTCAAAATTCTACGGAAAAGATGCGACAATCTTACAGAAGGTTTCAAGACCGGAGCATACTCTTGTACAACCGCCAGAGGTGATCTAGTGACCGATGCCCAGAGCATACTTAGATTATGGAGGGAACACTTTTCCAGGCTGCTGAATTGCAGTGAACAAGCAATAACGCAAGGAGAAAGCGAGCCCAATTCCCCAAACGAAGTCGATGGAGCAGACGTTTCATTGCCAGATTATGAATAAGTTCGAAAAACTATTTAAACACGATGGCGAAGAACTGATAAGGGACCATGCATCAGTTCTTTGTAAAATATGGTCAGATGAAAGCATGAAAGGGGACCCTACATTCTGCGGCAACTACCCTGGGATAAGTCTCTCAAACATCCCTATAAGGTTCTATAGAGCATATTGTGTGAAATATTAAAGCCCACCGTCAACAAACTGGCTTGGACCTTATCATAAAATATCTCCTGTCATCATCTATGCCAGTAAAGAAGAGAAGGCGATTTGAGAAGAATATTTATCATATTCTGTGGCATATATTTTCAACTACAAGAGTGTTTTAAAAAACACTGAGTGTTCTTAACTTATGGTTCCATGAAAACATAGCCATAAGCATGGAATTTGTTCGTGGATGATACAGTTAGTTTTCAAAATCAGCGCCAACTTCAAGGCAGATGAGAAAGATCTCAGTATTTGTAATGTCAGCATCGTGGCATAGTCGGTACAACTTCGTTTGAATAAACATCGTTTCGTACCCTAGCACGTGATTAACCACAGCGCCATCTGTTGTACATTAGCTGTATGTAATAAAACAAAAATATCCTGGATTTTATAAAAAAAAAAGTAAAAATATTTGTTAGTGTTGGTCTCGCACAGTTTAGTATTATCAATGTAAGATTTAAAAATAAGCTGACGCTGATGGGGATCAAAGTGTTATTTTAAAACCAAATTTCCAACTCTTTTATCATGAACCTTAAGAAAAATGAACGACGAAGGACATTCTCTAATAAGAAGGTATACAAATTTAAATTCTAATCCAATATGACTTCAAATTTGTTATTATTGTTTTAACTGTGACTGCATGTGATTGCCGATGTTGACGTCGATATTAACCAGCAGCCGCTTTTCTTTTCTCATAACTTTATCTTTGTTGTCATTTCTTTTGTTGAAATTTTACTCTGTTTCTGACACCAGAGTACACTTGAGTACTAATTGTTTATCATTTCTGATTTGAATGGTTTTCTGATGCTGATTCAAGGAAATGCAGACCAAAAACCCATTTGGTGGCAATCTACCTTCGAGTTGTGTGGGCATGCTTCCACCGTTGTACACGCATTCTTCTTATGTTTTGAGACAAGGATGGGAAAATGTGAAAGAATTATATTCAGTATGTATAAACAGTACGATTTTTTATAACGAAATATTGGAAATCACAGAGAAAAGACACAATAGAGATAATAATTCAGTTATTTCGATTATGACAACCAGCTTAGAAGGCGTAACTTGATTACTGTTCCTCAAATATGTCGAACTTTCTCCATAAAAAAGTTTCTTTGTGAGTTCTTCGACATTACTTTAAGTTAAGAAACCATCAGCCGAGAGTCGTCCTGTTTTAATAGAAGGTTATGGTCACTTTCCTCTACTTCTCTTGCTGAGCGAACATGTTAAAGTGGTTATCATGATTAAAAAGTTGTGATTTGGAAGAGGAATAATATTTGGGAGGCCAAAAGAGTCTGAAGAGGAGGAAGTGAAAGTTTTACTCTATGGATATTGTTACCAAATACAATAAGAGCTCTCAAATCTTCTGGTCATCCAAAGCATTTAAAAGTTGGATCCATTACAGCCATGCTAAACGCAAAAAATCATATGAGGCAATAACTTACCATCTTGAGAAGACTTGGTCTCATGTTTCAAGACCGTTAGACGTTTTGCCTCAATCACCTTATAGCCCAGATCATGTCCCATTGGTTTCGGCCGATGCAGAATGTCCTCACTGGAACACGTTTCACATCAGAATAGAGTATCAAGAGTATCAAAAATTGGCTTGAACCATCATTGGCCGCCAAGCTCTCTGTCTACAAGGTTTGACAATTAAGTAATGAGATTTTATTGCCGCGCTTGTGGTAAACCATTTTTACGGCATCCCTCCCCTCTCCATTGATATATGTACCATCGTTCTAGCATGTTTAGTTCGCCTGCTGCGTTAAGTTCAGTAGACGTGTGTTTGTAGTGCTCGTCACGAAAATGGAAAAACGAAATCAAGAGCAACGCAATAAATTTTTGCCAGATTGGCCTCTAAAGGGATCGCCGTGTTGCAACAGCCGCCTTATTCGCCCGACATGTCACCCTGTGTCTTTTTTTGTTTCCTAAAACAAACTCGGTAGGCAGAGGAACCCATTTTGAGTCGATTACGTACATCTAGGCGGCCGTGACGAGGGTACTCTCGGACATCTCAGTCGAAGCGTTTCAGATCCTGTTCCTGACTACAGTTGGTTTCAGTCGATGCCGAATGCTCTCACCATAACTCGGTTCGCATTAAAACAGGGTATCAAAAATTGACTTGAATCGTCATTGGCCGCCAAGCCCTTTGTCTATATGTATGCGAACTGGTTCCTTAGTATCTCCGTATCCGATCTAAAATTTTGCACACGTCATTTCCTCACCACGAAGCGGCTCATTTGCCGGAATCGCCGATATCGGAGCACTATACGTTATAGCTAACATACAAATTGTTCGATCAAAATCAGTTCCTTTTACAACTTTACGAAATTTTACATGACTTACCTTACTTGAATTGAAAAATATATTGGACTTTTGTGGTGACCTAGTTCACTGGCTGGGGTTAATATTAAAAACCTTAAGAAATAGTAAAGAAAGACAACAGTAAGCATTGCGCCAATTTATGATGCTGTTTTGATTCATGTCTGGTAGTTTTCGGTTTGTTTCGCAACTAAATAAGTTACTGCCTTGAAAATTACATAAGCTACTCTACTCGACGTATCACAGATGCCATTGTTCTTAACATAACTGATGTGTCATTCATCTTTCATGCCATTTTGAGCAACTCATAAAAATGAGTCGCATTCAATTAAGTGAATAATCAAAAACTGTCAAATATTCGTCCGAAGCGAAGATAAATGTGTTTAAGTTTGGTCATGCTAATCAAGTGCTCGCGCAATACGAAATATTACTTGCCTTTCCCAAAGCAAATTATCAAACGACTTCATTACCGAACCGACAAATCGCGCCCCTCTAACAAGAAGAAAAAATAAACACCTGAATGATTACGGTCGATTTATTCGGAACGCATTACTTTTTGACACTCATTTTGAGCAGTTTTTTGTTGTTATTGCTTTCTTAATTCGAGCCGACAAAGAAGTTTGTCAGTTTTTAATTTAATTTGACATAAAGTAGTGGCAGGCGGATGAACATATACACATACATTTGTACACACACAAAATAAGTAGAAGATAAATGAATACTTTCCGGTGTTTCCTTCTTCTTTTTTTGTTTTGTTTTTTGAGAAATAAGGTAGGTTTGCTTGGTTTGGTGAAAAATATGGCAGGAATTAAAATTAAGCGCAGCAAATGTGCCGATCCGAGTAGCGCAACGAATTGAAGATGTTGAATTCCAGTCGATTTGGGGTGACTAAGCAGCACCAAAGGCATGCGCACGCTCAGGCGCACACACACACATACACAACGCATTAGCTGTTACTTAGTTTGCCGCATTTGCCGGTGCCCTGGCAGCGTCACCGGTCGCGCCGGTCAAGTTGAAGTTGCGGTTGTCATCGTCAGGCCGCGTCCATTGGCAGACAATTCCCCTTTCCACCGTCAAATCGTTGGTAAAACTTCACAATTTCGCTCCATTCCACCGTCCAGGCCGGGCCAGCCGACAGCGGACGTCGTCTTATAATGAGAAATGAGTTATAATAATCGCACTTAAATTGGATTGTCATGCGGCCTGACAGTAATGGTTGAAAAATGAAAAACTCATTACTACTGACAATCGGTCGGGCATTTGTCGGCTTGCGTATGGACGCAAGCTGGCACATCTAAAGCCCCTTTCTCATTCAATATGTCAGAAGCACGCATTTTGTTTTGCCAGTCAGCTCTGCATATTTATATTTTATATATTCTCGCGTTGGTTTTTTTTTCTGGTTAACATTTTGTAGTTGATAATTTTTACGGTCAGTCATTCCGACAGTCAAGTCACTAGGTAAGACGATAGTGGTATGCGGGAAAAAATTATTACTTTTTTAAGTCAATTTCATAATCAATTTTAATTAAACTGTAATAATATGTCATTAAGCTGTAGCGGAAGAGTGGCAGCAGCGTGTCGGAAGTTTGAGTGCATTAAGTCAGTCATTTAGCCAGGTCACACAGTGAGCCAATTACTTATATTACATTCACCACGCAGTCGGTCAGTCATTCAGCTGTCTGTCTGTACGCTGAGTGGGCACATGAAAATTGCCTCGCGTTTGTATTGTTGTCTAATGTACATGTATATTAAGATAGTGTCCAAAAAAAAACTAAACAAGGGAATAGGTTAATACATACTAGATATATAGTATGTATGCAAGTGTTCGTGAACAACTAAATATGTTAGAAATTAGGAAAATAATAAAACTTTTCATGCCGTAAAACCTACCGTAGAGTAATAGTACACATGATATGTAACTGGGGTAATACAATTCGAGCGTAGCTAATATGGTAACAAGGTAGTTAGCAGCATAATATGAGTGCTCTTATTAAATAGTCATTTATGTATTAAATTTAAGTATAATTAAACTCTTTACTAGTGAATAGTAACGCAAATACAATACATACTTTTATTTGACATAATTTTTTACAGCAAGGTCTCACTTTTCTCTTTTAGTTTATAAAATTAAAATAATAGTCAATCAATTAATATAAGTTAAATTAAATTGGTTGGTGAATGGTGTTGGAGTAATGAATGGTTAATTGCACCGTTTTCCACGTATTTGGCTATAGGAACTGTGCATGCTGCTTTTGACCAATGGCTGAATCGTCTAGGGGCTTGTGAGAAAGCAAAAAGTTACACTATTACATAAAATTAATCTTATTAAAAATGTACTACGGTTTCATTGCCGCCTGAACTTGTAACAGAAGTTATGGCAGGCTCATCGGATATGCATAGCTAACGGACACGGTGGATTAGGACGACCAAATCGTGCTATTTACTAATTATCATAGTTATATCACATATACTTCTCCTTTGCGTTATGGTCGAGGAATCATTATACTGTTTTTTATTCAAAGCTTCAACAGTTCTTGAAGTTGCGTATGTGTGGGCTGGGGAAGACCTAAACAGTTCGTGTACATTTTTTTCCTGCACCAGATGCCATTTTAATGTGAATAAAATATTTTATTTGATATGTAGGGTCAAAAAGTAACAACATTTGAACAATACTATGAGCACAAAATAGTAAGAACTTGTTCATAATTTTAAAATTTTGAATTTGTTCTTCAAAAGCTATGTCGTAACTCTCAAAGTAACATCCATTCTCGAAAGAGTTTTTAAAGACAATTTCCGTAATAACTTTCAATCGCGCATAGCGATTCATCTTTATTGTCTTCAATTGACTTAAAACGATGGAAAAATCACAAAGAATCAATGCAGCATGCGACGGTTTTCACAAAAAGTGTGCGGTGCCACGCCCATCGTTCAATTTTCACGCCGGCTTCCATAAAGCACTCTCATATCATTTCGGTGGTAAAATTTAGTGTCTCTAAGGTATTTAGTTATTGATTTATCATGCTTTTAGTAGTTTTTAACAGTACCGTTATTTCAATATTCCTGAATATTTAAATATATATATATCTATCTCGCTTAGTTTTATGTGATACGAGCAACCATTAGGTAAACAAAGCTTAGTATAATACTCTGTAGCAACTGGTAACAAGAGTATAAAAACAAACATGCCCACATTTAATATTATTAAAATCAAAATAATGTTTACGACGAAAGACCCGCAAAATAAAAAAATATGTAATATTCATCGGATATCGGCATGACGTCTCCTAATCTTATGTGAAAATTTATATAGCGCAAATTTTTCGATGAATTTTAAGGGGTCAGTATGGTAATCTGGCCTGATTTTTTGATATTTTTTTCAAGTAATTTTTATTCTACTATAGAACTTTTTTAATATGTCATGAGGTATATCGTGGAGTGTATATAAACAAATTTCCTCGGAATTTTTTTGATGACATCTGTCGGGGAAATAGCTGGGTGAAAGAGATGCGTTTTTTCACTGGCGGACACGATTTCTCATGTTTGGACCATCTGAAACACAAAAACCCAATTTATTCTTAAAAAGTACGGGAATGGTTATCGTCTCTACCAGAATCATGAAAAAATATAAAATAATAAATAAAAAAGTAATTAATTTTTTTCCCCATGTTTTTTTACATAAATTTTGTCATAACATTACCAATAAATTATAAAAAATTATGAATCTAGAGGGCGTTTTGTGAAAATCGGTTGAGTAGTTCGACCGGAATCATGTCCGCCAGTTTAAAAAGTGTGTTTTGAGAAAATCGCGTTTAAAGTTTGAGGTACTGAAAAATCATACAAAGAAAAAGCATACTCCGAGCGCTCTGAACGTCGAGCGGTATTATTATTTTTTGGCCCTTTTTCGAAACCTTCCAATGGAAAAGTGGGTTTCTACATTAATTCTAAAGGTATAAGGGAAAGGGAAATGCAAAAAAAAAAATATTTCAAAGATAACTCTACTGACCGCTTAAATCAAATTGAAAATATCTGACCGCAGCATCCGTCGCATATTGAAAAATGAGCTCAAGGTCAAGACTTACAAGTTCCAAAAGGCCCATGACCTCAAACCGAAGCAGCAACAAGTAAGACTTGAGAGAGCGAAGCAGTTGTATTTTTTTTTCATCGAGCCTGGCGGCAAAGTAAATGCAACATATTATCAGAAAAGGCTGCTTTGAAGCCGTGACAAACAAAAATTTCGGTCGCAAACCATGGATGTCTCACAAAGCGTGAGTGACCCAAGAATGGCTGAAAAACAACATTCCGAACTTCATTACGACCACACAATGGCTCTCGAATTCAGGAGATGCGAATCCAATGGATTATTCTCACTGGGCCATTTTTGAAAGCAAAGTCCGAAGTAAAAAATATACCTGTCTCGAGATGCTGAAGAAAGTTTTTGTCCGCGAGTAAGCCAAAATACCGGCAAGTCATATTCGGGCAGATTGCGATTCGTTTTTTTTACCGTCTCAAGGCCATAATTAAGGCAAAAGGTAGTCATATCGAAAAAAAGTGAAATGATTCTGAATTTAAAAGTATTTTCACACATTTTGTACTTTAAAAAAAAATAAAAATAATTTTCCAAACAGAATTTATGGCTTTTTTAACTTCGAGTACCGGACCCTGTAGGATATAAATTATCTTAATTGATAATTTAATTTACTTTTTGTCGTACATAATGTGATTCGGTACTAAAAATTATTTCTAATGGTGATTTTTTTACCCACCCTAATATAACCCACATGTGAAATTTGCTTGACTGAGTTTGCTTGATTTTAAAGCGGATATTTTGGATATTAGGCAACCAATTTCATACTGTATCAAAACTGGGATTAACCTGTAAATATCTTCGGATGATTCTCTTACTTTAAATACCCACATTGCTCGAAAAACTCCTTAACCAATTGTCTTCTTAATTTTTATTCCCAGAGCAAGTTTGTCACGAAATTTGTAACACCTAGACAAAAATAGGCGTCACGACGATCTTAGTGGATTTAGCCACGTTCGTCTGTCTGTTCGGATATTCATCTGAAATTTTGCAAATTTTTTAAACGTTTCTTTCTCTCTAGGAAGCTCCTAATTTGTAGGAACTACCGATATCGGACCACTATAGCATAAAGCTGTCATATAAACTGGTCGATCAAAATTAAATTATTTTAGAGAATATTTTATATTTATGAAAAGTATTATAACTTCGATGCAACCGAACTTAATTTTTTTTCTCGCTAACAATATAATTTATTATATTATATAATAAAAAAAATTGGGTCAACATTTTTAAAATAAACTCGACTGAATGAGAGTTAAGCATACCCACTAACCATCGTTAAATATTGACACATTTCTTAATTTATTATTAACAAGTAAAAACCTGCATGACCGACAATCTGGTAATGATTTTCCAATTGGCCATATCAAAACCGCAAGCGCAATTACGACACGCTTTCACACGCTTCATAAAAGCGATCACAACAGGCTGATGAGTGGGCATACATAAGTGTATAAAGGTGTCTGCATATATGGTTATACATATGCATGCACATGAAGTGGCTTGGCATTGAAAAAGGCGCCGAAAACAGCAACACAAGGAGCTATCAATCAAATGTCAAAAGCAGACGTGTTGCGATGAAAGCTGCACAGCGCTCAAACAGCGATGGCATCAGTACAACTAACTACACATTGTGATGTATTTACATGTAACACTCACTGCCTTTCTCAATTTGATTTACGCAAGCTTGTATATGTACGAGTACAAGCGCTATCTTGAAGCGGCGTATGTTTGGATCACCATTTTGACAGCTTGTTGCGCCAAAACAAACGAGGGGACCACTGGCGACGTCCAACAACCGGCAAATGGGACGCGTCAATTGGAACGCTTTTGCAGACGCCGCCCAAAGCGTCGCCTTGATGTCGATGGCTACAAAACAATATTTTCACCATTTTGATGGATCTACCTTAATGACCACAAAAAACGGCATTGATATAAGCACCACAAAAATAAAATAAAACAAAAGCAAATACGGTAAAGTATTTGTGGGCTGTGGAAAAAAATGACAGTAAATAATTATTGATTGAACTGATTGACCAGTTTGAAGATTGAGTGGATCGCTCATGACTACCACTACTGACCAAAATGTACAAATAATGCCTAGCGCGAGGTGATTGCAAACGCGCCGGCGACAGCGCACCTATGCGGATGCGCAGTAAGACAAGTAGTGGTGAAACGTCAAGGAGGCGGACTGAAGTGAAGAGGAACATTGAAAATAACGACCATAATTTTTCGAGTTGTATGCAATGCCGCCGCTGGCACCCTGCTTGCGCCAACTTCTCTCTTAGAACTGCTTAACAGACTAAATGAGTAACACGCTGTCGCTTACTTGCTGCTTGACCAACTGATTACCGCCAACTCTGCCCCTGCGCTGAAGCAGTTAATGTGTTGCGGTGGCTTTTGTTTGGCGCGCAATGTTGGCGGCAGCGGTGGCGACTCCAACCGCGCCGCTGTCGAAACAATTTGAACAATGTGACGTCTTCGTTCAACTTAAGGCTATAAATAACGAAATGATTGACAGTGCTGACAGTTTTGATCGATGGCCATCAGTGTGACTTTTGCGCTCTTGAATTAAAACCTTTTGCTTCCATACAAACAGACGTTCATATCAACTTTTGCTTTTTTTTATTGCCAACGCAAGCCTCCGTCTCGTCTTCGCAAACGTTTCCAATACCAAGTGCGCCTCGACTTGTGAGTGAGTGAAGGATAGATTGTTTTTGTTTTTTGCTGCCGAAGCGCTCAGCTGGATGTTGCCAAAGTTGGGCGTTCGTGCATGTTTGGTTGCGTCTTACTGCTGGTGCGCCATGAAACTGCTGACTCGCAATTTTCGTAAACGAAAGCGCGTTCAGTCGAGTCAATCACAAGCAAATAACCGACTCACCAGCAAGCGAATAAGCGCGTATTTAGCAAGGGATATAAAACCATTTAAATGGTAGAGGAAGCGTACGCGTCATGTGGTGCGTTTGCCAGCGCCGTCGTGTGTGCCGCCACTGCTGACGCCTCGTCAGCGCAATTGACGCGTTAAATTTTTATAAACATTTTTGGTGAAAAGTCAACAAAATCGCAAATGATTAATTGTTTACGCCATTTTGGGTGGAAAGACATTAGCGCACATACACTTATCAGCCCACAATTTACTTACACAGTTGGCTGGCTGCAACTTGTAATGGTCAAAATGCGATTTAAATGGCATCCAATCAATCAAGGCATACCTGATTTTGGAATGTAGCAATTATTGTGCCATAATGGGTATTTCTAATTTTTTACTGAAACTAAATATTTTATTATATTTTAAGTCAATAAGTCACAATAGCTTGGAGCTTTCATCTTCATCTTTTGGAGTTCGCGTAGAGAAAGGACTGTATCGAAAGATCCTTTCTAATATTTCCTATAGTCAAAGATGAGCTTGGCTGTGAAGCTTACCACGTCTAAAGTGAAAATTGGATATATAGTACCTGTAATTCTTCTGTGAAAAAGACTATTCCGACTATTTCAAGAACTGTGTGCCACGGCGATTACGCAATAATCGACCGCTTGGGTGGTCACTGTTACAGAGCGGCCCTGCGGGTGAGTCACATTTTTCAGTGCGTTCATATGCACGCACCTGGAGAGCAGCTATTCCAGAATCCTCTCTGTCCGTAAGCCTTCTGCATCAGCGGTACGCCGGCGTATCAGTTTGACTGATAAGTGAGAAGCGAAATGCCTCCTAGACGGAGAAGGAGGGCTAAGACGCTCACTGGAAGCGGATAATCCTCCGCTTCTACGGTAGTGGATGATTCCACGGCGTAAGGCGCGTACGGGGTCGCTGCGTTACAAGTGCGAAAATGAAGGAGGGAGCGGTAGTTGTAGTGGGGACGTTAATGTGGTCACCACTGAGAAAACGGTTGCCCAATCGTCAAGTACGGTGGGCAAAGAAACGGACGTCGGGCCCACCATAAGGGCGGACACTAGCGACTCAAGTGCTAATAAGGAGAGCCTGTGGGTGGGAGTGGGGCAGTGCGCCATTTTGCGGCTGCCAAGAAGATAACGGGGCAACTAAATGGATTGGTGTTCGATGCCAAGAACTTCGATGCAGGGACTGCGAAGAGGCTGTTGGAGCTTGCCTCAAAGTATGAGGCGCTTCTGATGACGTTTATTACCGGGAATGTCCATCTTCGCGGACAAGTAGACGCCCTTAAAGGAAGTTGTGGGAGACACTCCTCGACGCCGAGCAGGTCAATGCCGGCTCCGTCGGCACCGATGCCTGCGCCTTCAGCACATACATATGCTGGAAGCAATTACACCGGTGACGCCGAAGCCTGTGGAGACCTGGTCGGTTGTGGTCAGGAGAAAAGGGCCTGCAACTTTCTCTAAGAAAGTGACCAAAAAGTTGGTTAAGGATGTAGGTCCCTCATTCTGAGTGAGGATCCACAAAGTCCACAAATCAAGGGAAGTGGGAGCGGTTATCCGCACTTCTTCTGTTTTAGAGAGGGTAAAGGTGGCGACCAACGCAAAATTCGAGGAGGTGGGGTTGGACGTGACTGTCAACCGGAATTTGGGTCCTCGGGTTGTAGTTCAGGGAGTTCATAAGGATATCCCCCACGAGGAACTCATGTCTCCGACTGAATCTACAGGACTTCAGCCCAGCGGCTCAGATCTCTGACGTTAGGATAGTCAGTCGTCCCTGGAAGTTAACCCCTAATGGTAGGACCAATGTCGTCCTTGAGGGTAGGTACAAGTTGATGTCCTCTCTTTTGGAGGTAGGTAGGTGCTACATCAAGTGGTTTTATCAATGAAAATCACATGAAAATTCCTAGAACTGTCTTAAGTTTTTAAAAACATGTATCTAGGTTATACAAACTGCTCAATGATAAAGCGCAAAATTGCTTTTTCTCTTTCCAAAATAAAGCGCGTAGTTCTAGTTTTATTCGTCGCATCGGGTCATGCTATATGTACCTTTGTGGAAAGCTCATTTCACGCACTAACACGTGTTTGATTGATTGTCGTTTCTTTTAAGTCGTTCGTGAGTTATAGCGTCGCAAACATAGAGCAAAATAAAGAGAAAATACGGCATATTTTACAGTACTACTACGATAAAGGCAAAAATGCATCTCAAGCCGCTAATAAAATTTGTGCAGTTTATGGACCCGATACAGTTTCCATTTCCACCGCACACCGATGGTTTCAACGTTTTCGTTCTGGTGTAGAGGTGGTCGAAGATGTGCCACGCTCCGGAAGGCCTGTCGTCGAAAATTGCGATAAAATCGCTGAATTGTTCGAAAAAGACCGGCATAGTAGTCATCAAGCCGTTATAAACCATTTGAAGAAGCTTGGCGTCACTAAGAAGCTCGATGTATAGGTGCCACACGAATTGATTCAATAAAAATAGCGCAAGGCTTTTTTGACAACCTAATATTTTTCTATATTTTACCGCATTCGCAGAATGTTCGAAAAGTATTTAAGATGCAATTCTTTAACGTGTGACCGCTCCTCAGATCATTATGTATACGTATTGATATTGCTTTACAATGTTTAACTCATATTCATTGTCCGTCTTACCCTCTGGTTATCATCAGCTTCGATAGGACTAATTTTACATTCATCCGAAAACACAGCAGCCAAATAAGCTTTCTTCGGCAATATTTCAGACCCGTGGACCTTTGGATTGTCCGAGTGCAGCATGTGCTTTCCATGGTGCCAAGGAGTTTCTCTAGAAGTTTTGAAGCAATGGCAAAGCCTCGAATTCAATGCTCGGGATCTTCCTTCATAAGTCCGACCACAAAGTTGCTCCTAGGTCAGATTCTTTTAAAAATCAATGATCGATCACATTGCAATCATCTTGCAATACCACCATTCGAGACCCCAGCATATTTTAACAAAATTCTACTAATTTTTAGTAAGCATTACTAACCCAATTGACATCTAAACTAATAAACGCCAACTGTAAATGTTATGCACCGAATGTACTTTAAATTCATTAATTACCCGTAGCAAAATATCTTGTTTTGAGAAGCTCTGTGTAGAAGCAAAAATTGACCCTTGGGGAACTGCTTACAAAATATGTATGTCGAGAATAAATAAGCAAAAGTAACCTAAAGATGCATCATTTAGGAGAAAAGTCGTCGAATTTTTATAGCTGAAACACGATCAGATTTCCTGTGCCGAGCTGCAAAACAAAGCTGCAGAGTCACCCCGTTTGTCAGGGAAGAAGAGCCATATCAAAAAAAAAAAATCAAAAACACCAAAGCGCCTGGATTAGAATGGCAAACCCAACAGAGCCCTGAAGAAAAAAACCTCAACTGTCGGCTAAAATGTACAACACTTGTATAAAGGAAAAGGTGTTCTCCGTCTAGTGGAAAGTACAGCGTTTGGCTGTTCTCCCAAAACCAAAGGAACCACCTGAAGAACCTTCATCCTACCAACCTCTGTGTATGCTCGACACAGTGGATAAAGGGTATGAAAATATAATAGCGGCAGATTGTCAGAGAGACAATGCGGCTTTATAAAAAATATATCCACTATTAACGCACTACAAAAAGTGGTCGATATTGCGAAATGTGTAGTAAGTGGCAAAAGATGGAAAGGTGGTCAAAAGTGCGTTCAATACGGCGAAATGGGCATATATAATCAAATCAAAGCCCTGGATGAAATACGCGCTTTCAATACCTCATAAACATTAGAACGAGTTATTTTAACAGAAGACTGATTTTTGATACGGACGAGGGCACCAAGAGCTACTTTATCTCGAATGTAGTATCCCAAGGCTCAGTATTAGGCCCAATATTATGGAACATAAAATATGATAGGATGCTAAGAAGATATCAGCCAACAGACGTGAATCTAAAAGTATATGCGGACGATCTCATACCACCATGAGTGGCAAAAACGGCTAAATAGTCTACGCCAACGATTTTCTTCTGTGAGTCTGAAACTGGCAGAGCACAAAACAGAAGTTATACTCATAAGCACCAGGAAGGTGAAAGTCTATTCGTTCATACATAGCGGAGTGCGAGATTACTTCACGGCCGCAGCTGAAGTATCTGGGAGTAATATTGGATTCCAACTTAAAATTTAAAGAACATCTGGCGTAAAGTTCCGGTAAAGGAAACAAAATTTATAATGCTGATGGCCAATAGAGGCTGCGGAGAGGAAAGCACCAATATGGATACAGGCAATGGATATAAAAGGGTTTGCTAAATAATTGCAGTGCCTAGTGCATAGACTTTGTGCAATTAGTCTAATAAGTGCTTTCGGAACTATATTAAACGACACTGTTGAATTATTAGGCAGTATGCCGCCGGTTGACATCCAGGGAGATAAACTCAAGTGATTATATCAGCGCCTAAAACAATATCGGCAAACTCAGACAAGAAGAACAAGAGCAACAAAATGTGGTAGCAGCGGTGGCATTCCTCATCCAAAGGGCACTGGACCCACAAAGTTATACCGAACATGAACTTGTGGATAGACAGACGACATCGTGACCTGGATTTCCATTTTATCAAAATTCTGAGTGGGCATGGGTGCTTTAGAAGCTACATTTACAGATTCCACAATGGCATTAGTCCGAACTGTTTGACGTATACAGAGTATAGAAGACTATGAATATACATTATTTTATTGCCATCGCTTTTCAAATACCAGGGAAAAACTTAAAACCACAGTTTTGGCAGTTTTACGTTCGATAATTTAACGAGAGTCATGTGTCATTCGACTGAGGAATGGAAAGCTGTTAGCGAAGCGTCAGCATTCATAATGACGAAAATGAGACAGATTGGGCGTCTGTCAGTTCGCACTACAGAGAAGAACCGCTAGTTCCGTGGGATAATCTTGAGTTGGGAGTAGGTTAGGCTTAGCGGATTCAAGTTCCGCACTACGGCTTTCTATGCTTCCCCTTAATATAAAAAATAGTAGGGAGATGTAGATTATTCAATATATTTGTAATTCCAACCTAAACTATGTTTTCGTAGTGAAGGACTAGGGTTCTTTCCGCTTCATCGTTAACCTTTTTTTTTCTTTTTCTTATGCTTATGAAATACTGAAATTTCCTTCATCTCTTTTTGATTATTGATCTGATTTCTTCTCAAGATAATGCCGCTGTTATTTTGGTGATTTTTCCATTTGTTAATTTCAGTTGCATTTTTCAGTCTCATTATTTTGCATGTTCATTGTTTCAGTTAATTTTCCCTTTACCTTCTGCTTTTCGCTTATAGTACATACAAACATACATAAGTATGTTGACATTTTGGTCGCTTGATTACTCATGTCAATCAACGTTTCAACCAACAACGACATGTTGTCAATCTTCGAGTCAAACAATGCAGCCTGCTGTCGGTCGGCAGGATTGGCAGCCCGAAACAAAAGCGGCATAGTGGAGAGCTTCGGAAAGCCCGCCAGGCTAGCAGGCTAACAGGCCGTCGGTTTAACGTATGACTCTTTGAGCTGGCAAAACAGGAAGGCAAGCCGGCAGGCAAACGTTCAAAATGTCATGCAATCAATTACAGTTCGCATTTTATGCGTACACCAAGTAGCTACTAGCTGCCGTCCCACAATCAAATAGTCAGTCATTCAGCCAGGCAGCCAGGTTGCTAGGCAGCTTGCAAACCAATCACGGACTCTACATACATACATACATACTTACATATGTATGTTTGTACTTGCAATGGTTCATGCATTATGTTGCTGGATTTACTGGAGCCTTGCTTGCTTATCCCCAGCCTGAGAGATAGACGGACAGCGCACGGTTTCAACTCAGTTCAGTTGGATTTGCAGCTCGGTCGGACTGTCAGACCATCAGCCCATCAGCTTGATAGCTGATTCTGTTTTGGCATTGCAACAATAATGCGTTGCAGTGCAACATTGCGTATTGTATGTAAATTTTGTGCGGTTTCTTGATGGATTTAGCCTTGCATATTACATACTGTTGCTGCCGCTGCCGCCGCATTGGACGCGCTTAAGGCCAAGAATGACATTGTCGCCGTACTCGTCACACTGATGGAGCCCTGTCAAGGGCCATCAAAAGGTTGCAGACCAAAAGACGATCACAAATAACCGGCGGGGGAGAGCGCACAGCGGACGATTCATCCATCACCAGCAACATTGTCTCATTATGCAGCTAACGTTCTGTTGCCGCCAGGCAAACGCTGCCGGCCGACAGGCTGACTGTGACTGGCGGCTTTCATTTGATTTGCTGTTGTTGTTTATACGTGTGTGTGTGTGTGTCCTTGCTAACAAAATACGTGCAATTTGCAACGAAAGTAGTTGTCGTACGTAAATCGTTAATATTGTTACGTTAAGATTTCGGTTATTGCTGTTATTGTTGCAAGGTATATGCCGATAAATTGTTGCATATGTCACTTCACTGTGCGTAGCAAATACATATGTACACCACTGCATGCCATGGCAACATTTCTGCATGTCTGGGCTGTCATTTGCCTGAGCCTTGCGGAAAAGGATGTGCTACATACACACACGCACACTTTCACATGAGTGTGTATATGTATGTATGCACAGCAATCGCTACTCTTCTGACAGTTTGACGCTTGAATAATGATGATGATGATATGCGCTTGACAAGCGTCTGTCAATTCGTGCTGTCGTCGCCGTCGTCCCTGTGAATCGTTGCTGACAGCAATGCCACAGTCTGTGCAAGTTCACAAAAATTGCAGCTTGTTTAAATTCCTTTACGGATTATCTCACAAATTCGCGAGCACACATACACACGCATTCATGTATCTGGCTTTATATAAGCATTTGTATGCTTCGCGAAAAGGACTTCAATTGGCTTGTCAACAATCGGCATATGATAAATAATACATACGGCCACTTGCAGCACAGTCCCGCGTAACAGCAGTTATCTAGCGGTGTTTGCGCGCAATTTTGTGTGTGGCTTGCAAGTACTTAACTGTGACAGTGAGTTGGACTTTTGATTGTCAAGTGACAGTTCCCGGGAATTCTTTTTGCAATCAGATTGCTTGTCAGTCAAAATTGATGGGAGATCTTTTCAATCTCAAAGATCTAAGTACATTTGCAAAGTTTCGCAAATTTATGCAGGTGAAATTAATTCAGTAAAAGCCATACCGGATAGTGTATAAATAATGCGTTCTGCAGTGATCATAGTGATTAATATTCGAAAACTTTACGAATTTACTTTGATCTGCGTTATATTTATAATCTATGTAACTGTCTAAATGACTCTCGGCCTACCCTGTAATGAAACACAGCCACACCACATTTCAACACAAATCATCATAACAGCACACCACACTCACCACTCACCTTCCACATCACTACACATCACACCAATACACTCAAACATGACACCACACTTCCAACTAGAACACAAGAAAAAGGGACGGACAACTCCAGCCACTTCACTTCGCTTTTCCTTTCGTACGAGTCTACGTCCAAGCCTTTGCGCATACGTTTTTTCGCAGCATCGTTATTTTTTTTCTCCCGCATTAATCATCGCTCGCCGATTCCGCCGCCAATTGAATTATCCGATTTTATCACGTTTGTGAAACACATACCTAAATATAAATAAAACGGAGTTACGAAACTTGTATTACCAAAAAAAAAATCGTTCTGTGCGTTTATTTCTTTGATAACAAAAGGTTGAAAAGTGAGTTTCGGTAGACCAAAGGTCGCTAATATTTATAACAGTAACAGCTAAATATCAACGCCTCGAGTTATTGCCACTTAAACTGAAAATAATTTAGTCCAATAATGAATTAGATGCAGTTTTTTGAGAAACGATTCTCATGCTTTATTGATCTTAACCCTGAAATTTAAAGTATATACAAGTATAAAACCCAAAATAAAGTACAGAAAGGAATGTAATGTGAAATCTATTGTCGATAATTATTTTGTTATTGTTACATTTTACAGCTAAATCTATCTCTAAAAATTCGGTAAAACTCAAGGCAGTCAGATTACATTTTCATAAATTATTAATTAATTATTCGAAGTTATAAATTCCAAATTGTGCAAGTCCAAGCTTACAAAACTCTTATAGATTTTGTAAAATAATAAAATCCTACAAGCTTAATTTTATTTCTGACATACTAGTACTACATACAAGTATGATGAAAAGGCCTTACAATTTGTCCTAACTTGAAACCCAACGTCCAACCGAATATAACGGGTGATTTTTTTGAGGTTAGGATTTTCATGCATTAGTATTTGACAGATCACGTGGGATTTCAGACATGGTGTCAAAGAGAAAGATGCTCAGTATGCTTTGACATTTCATCATGAATAGACTTACTAACGAGCAACGCTTGCAAATCATTGAATTTTATTACCAAAATCAGTGTTCGGTTCGAAATGTGTTTCGCGCGCGTGTTTTGTTCAGCGATGAGGCTCATTTCTGGTTGAATGGCTACGTAAATAAGCAAAATTGCCGCATTTGGGGTGAAGAGCAACCAGAAGCGTTCAAGAACTGCCCATGGGCATCCCGAAAATGCACTGTTTGGTGTGGTTTGTACGCTGGTGGAATCATTGGACCGTATTTTTTCAAAGATGCTGTTGGACGCAACGTTACGGTGAATGGCGATCGCTATCGTTCGATGCTAACAAACTTTTTGTTGCCAAAAATGGAAGAACTGAACTTGGTTGACATGTGGTTTCAACAAGATGGCGCTACATGCCACACAGCTCGCGATTCTATGGCCATTTTGAGGGAAAACTTCGGACAACAATTCATCTCAAGAAATGGACCCGTAAGTTGGCCACCAAGATCATGCGATTTAACGCCTTTAGACTATTTTTTGTGGGGCTACGTCAAGTCTAAAGTCTACAGAAATAAGCCAGCAACTATTCCAGCTTTGGAAGACAACATTTCCGAAGAAATTCGGGCTATTCCGGCCGAAATGCTCGAAAAAGTTGCCCAAAATTGGACTTTCCGAATGGACCACCTAAGACGCAGCCGCGGTCAACATTTAAATGAAATTATCTTCAAAAAGTAAATGTCATGAACCAATCTAACGTTTCAAATAAAGAACCGATGAGATTTTGCAAATTTTATGCGTTTTTTTTTTTTAAAAAAGTTATCAAGCTCTTAAAAAATCACCCTTTATAACGCACAATAATATTGTTTCTTGAGCCCTATACAATGTAGTCGATGAAAATAAATATACAAATGAAATGAAAATCGAAAAAAATACCTGGCTCGAAACCTTGCCTGTGGACTGTTGGGTTCTCGGACCGTTTGGACGACTTTCACCGGGTAGCAACCATTCACGCCACTGACCATTGGACTCAGGTGTAATGATATATCCATATTTCATACGCTTTGTTACAACAAATGTCAAAATGTCCAAAATGTTGAATGTTGTGAAAGGAGTTCTCATCGTGAACTCAGTGAGTACGTACGGTAACAAGAGCTAGAAGAGCTAATTTCCAAACGAATTCAACTGACCTCAACCTTAGTAACCATGAAGTCTTCTCCTGTTTCAAAATTATACAAGTAAGCCTAAAGGTGGAAATTTGGAAGGCCAATGGCCTTAGTCGAGAACTAACAACATCGATTTACATATTCATGGGATTCGAAACTCAGTTTACTAACAAGTTTTTTTTAAATTAATGGTTACGATCTCATTACTTGCAACTATATTATTGGTAAAGCACATGGCGGATCTGTAACCATAGTCAACTCAACTTTAAAATGTAAGATATTAGAACCGATACCGTTGCTCTCAGTTGAAGCCGGAACCGTTAAAATAACTAGCGTTAATGGAGGGATTGTCATAACCTCACTGTATCTAACTATCCATGATCCCCACCATAATCTTACTAATTCCTAAGGTCGCGAACTTTATAAATGACTTTCCGACTTACAGGGCCACAGATCCCAGAAGGACCTCTATTTTTATCGACTTAGCTGCTTATTTAGGAATTGACACTAATCTGCTCGAAATAATAAATAATTACGATCTTAGCTTAAACAGAAGCAGCGTATCTTAATTAAGAGATCCAACAACTTTTACGAGCTCGACTTGAAGCCAATATAGATCTCAACATACAGATTAACACGTTTAAAGGTTATGTTGATGCAGTACTAACCAAATAAACGAAGCTGCCACCTTAGTCTCAGTCAAATGTAGCAGTAGAACTGCTCGAACACGTGGAAACAGACAACCATATTCTGACAAAATCTCTCAAATAATTAAGAACAAAAGGTGACTTCAAAGGATTTGGTACAGCAGCAGGAATTCAAATGCTAAAACAGCCCTTAATAAAGCAACGAAGGAGCTTAAAACTAAGTTAGTGGAACTTAGAGAAGAATTGATTGGAAAATATCTCAACAAAAATTTAACCAAACAAAGACGAGGAGTATAATATCTGGAAAGCAACAAAATACTTTAAAGACCTACCATAAGACAGGCGCCGGTTAAAGATTCTAATAGTACTTGGTGCAGAAAAAACAGGAGCAAAGCACACGCTTTTGCCAACCATCTTAAGCTTAATTTCTGTAGTACCAACCAACTTCGGGTAGTCGAATCATACTTCGAACAACAATGCCCAATGGAGAGGTCCAGCTAAAAAATTCACAATAAAAAATTCAACGTATCCAGGTCAAGCAAAGATCGACGCTTTGACAATCAAAAACTTTTCTAAGAAATGCCTATTATTTTTGATCTTGTTTTTTAACAGTAGCTTCAAATTAAGCCATTTCCTCACACAGTGGAAATGTGCTTCGATTATAACGAACCTAAGCCCAACAATATTCTCTACTTCTTCGAAGATTATTACGAGTGCTGGAAAGACAATCGATTATTCCGAACCATCATTTGGTTTCAAACATATGCACGGCACACCGAAACATTGTCGTCGCATTGTGAAAGCTATACTTAGTAGCTTGGAGGAGAAAAAATATTATTAAGCATTTTTTCTAGACGTTCAGCAGACATACTACTGTGCCCAAAAAATAAGGTGACATTGTATTTATTTTGAAAATTCTTTATTTATTCTTCCAAATCTATTTCATTCCCTTCAAAGTAATCCCCTTCCGATGCAATGCACTTATGCCAACGGATTTTCCAATCTTCGAAACACTGGTTGTAGTCACTTTCCGGGATGGCCTTCAGCTCCGTCTTCGCCGCGACTTGAATCTCCTCTATCGTATAAAAACGGTGTCCCCGCAGTAGTATATGTTCCCAACATAGATATGATTCAAAGGCACCAGTCAAAAACGCTTAGTCTTATTGCTAACGCTCCGTGTTATATTAAAGATATATGTACATATCCACAAGGTTCTCAAAGCTTTTATGGTTTTAAACTTATTAGACAACAGCGACGTCTGCAAAAACTACATCCTCTAGACCTGCAATTCAGATCGCAATATGTATCTTGGTATACTATGTAGTTAATACAAAGATCAATTACTAGTTTTACGTAATAAACTCAATAAATATTAGTTACTAAATAACCTCTTTTAATGACCAAATTACAATTAATTTCATAAAATTTAACATAAAACAAGTATAACTGGATAAGCGGACTGAAATTTTTTTTGGTCCGATTTGGACCGAAGACTATTCAGCTTAAAGCACACCTTAAAGAAAACTAGAAATACTCATTCTTTTTTCAATAAGATTCACAGCGCGTAGAAAATTTCACCGACTATTAAATTTCACTCACAGTTGTGGTATGTTTTAGACTACTTATTCATTCACCAGCCATAAAGGTAGTTTGATTCGCGTGATTCGTTTGATCCCTAGTCTTCAAAGTTATTACTGATCTAACTGCTGATATCAGTTATACAGGGGCTAAGCCAAGTTTTCGCTCAAATTTATCTATTTCAGGTACAAAATCACACTTTTATGAATAGAACACGCTGTCTTATTTTCATTGAGATAACTCACATATTGGCCGATATATGCGGTACAAAGTCATTCCAAATTTCGAGGTTCGGGTTAACTTCGCATTAAGGTAATGAAGAGAAACTCTCTGCAAAAGCACCATTTCTGACCCAAAGTTCGACTTGTAAGACATACTATATGTTGATTCAAAACGACGCCACAGGAACAGTAGCTTTCCAACACATTTTGGAACAATATATATAACTAGCTGTAGCAATGCACTCCATCCATTGAAATGTGGCAGCAACGTGTGAATACTAAACGATAGCCATTTCATGGAGAATGTGAAGACATGGAACAACATATCGCTTAATTACCATTGCAAATATCACAAATATTACAGTAATGCAGAAAGAAGAAAACAGAAATACAAAACCGCAGCTAAGCGCAACACACAAGATGCAGCAAAAAGTGGCAATAACTGAGAGTCAGAAAACAACAGGATGAGATGAAGAAATGATTGTCAATGCCTTGCAACGATCAAAGTTGTGCAAATAGCAATTGCAACACAACAAAAATAACAATAAATGACAAAAACTACCAACAAGTCCACGTGAGCGCCTGGAACAAGTGAATAGAAGTGAGGCAACGTCCAAACACTGGTTCCACTAAAATTATGGCCAGGACAAATAGTTTTATTAGAATCGCTCTTTGCGCTGTTATTAGTTATGTCTCAGTTTCGTATTGTTACGAGCTCGACAAGTGCTCTTTTCACCGGCACGAAGGGAAAAAACTCAAAACTTGCCGCACGAGTAATTTAACGCGTTCAGAATGTGCCGCGTAATTTAGCAAAGAGCCCGCACGATTATGGTGTGCCTCGAGGTAAAGACGAACACGCTGTAGGAGCAACAACAAAAACTTGTCGCCGTGTCACGTTATGCCGCATTGCAATTTTTTGCGTGCCACAGTCGCATTGCTGGCGGTTGTCGGAGCTGTTGGTTTTGCCGATTATTGTTAGTGTTGTTGTTTAATGTTGGCAGCAATCAAATATTTGTTTTTACGTCATATTTTCAACACGGCCATGTCAACCACTAGCCGCCCTTGCTAATTTGTTGCAAGGACGCACTCGCTTGACGGCCAACAAGTCGGTACGTACGTCAATTGCACAACTGTGTGTATGTATGTATGCACGTTTCACTGTGCAGCTATATGCCACATATTTGTGCTGGAAATTGCAAATTGTTGACTCTTGTGCCGGTGGCGAATAGTTCCTGCGTTTTTGCTGTTGCTTATTATACTCGTATGCGCCCCTTTATGGCGGCTTTCCCAATGTCCCACAAGCCTGAATTGGTATTTACATGCTTGTATACATACATATGTACATACAATTGTAACTTTAGCGGTCGCCCCCTCGGCTTGTTTGGTTTATTGCTCCGGGTATCATTAACATTCCATTGTTGGCCAAACTAATTGGACGGAAATATTTCGGTTGGCGCGTTGATGGAGCGGTTGTACGTTGCGGTAATCGCTAACCGAATGCCGCGCAATGCGCACATACCGACATACACTGTCGTGTCCTGCAGGATAATAGTTATTAAATTTTTTGAAATTTTTTCATAAATTCTTTGAAACCTTTCCATTCCAGGTATTGCAAGCATTGCGTGCAAGAATTTTAAAACGAACAGAAAATGCAGTAAATCGGATGGCGAAGGATTTGTTTGAAATATAATTTTAATCTGTATAGATCTTACCGATTTTTAATTTTGAAGACATAAATGTGTAGTAAAGTGTAAGGTCGTTAGTAGTTATTGAGCAATGCGAATGACGATTGTACAACATAAAAATATACCGAATATAATTCGCTTGGGTATTGTACACTCTACACTTTAGGAAAAAACTACTGTGATCACAAAGTAAGGTCAGTTGATTAACGTGGTGTAGTGCACTACAAGGCGAGTTCCAAAGTAAACAGAACTTTTTGAATCTAGCGCCCCCTGGTGGCGCCATCGATATGTCGACTGAAGCATTAGAATCTGCTATCTTTATCGATTGTCCAGTGAAAATTTCCTGATATTTCATCGAAAGTGAAATAAATGCGTTTAAGTGTCAGTATATTTGTGTTATCGGTGCGAAAATGGGCTTCGAACAAAGAGCCAATATTAAATTTTGTTTTAAAATTGGTAAAACTTTTACCGAAATATTTCAATTAATGAAACAAGTTTATGGCGATGATTGCCTATCTCGTAGCAGAGTGCACTAGTGGTTTCAACGTTTTCAAAGTGGTCGTGAGGACAATCAAAATCTGTGATCACCGGAAATTCCATCGAAACTGTGCTTGAATTCATCAAAAATCAGACGAAATCATCATCGAAATTCATGGAAGTGGAATTGAACATATCTAAAACATCGATTTGACCGAACATTTGGGCTTACGAAAGGTGTGTGCACGGTTTGTTCCGCACAAATTGACTGACGACCAAAAATTGCTCAGAATCCAACATTCGAAGGACGATTATTTGACCAAAAATCACATTTTAACCATTAACCACTCCCCGTATTCACCTGATATGGCACCGTGTGACTTCTTCCTTTTCGGAAAAATGCATTTGCCCATGAAAGGAAAGCGTTATGCAGACGTAGAGGCCATTCAAAAGGCTTGCACCGGCATACTGGCGGTCATACCGGCCAACGAGCTAAAACACTCGTTCGACATGCTTTTGGACCGTGCAAAAAGCTGTATTGAAGCAGAAGGAGACTATTTTGAATAAAATAAATTGATTTTGCCGAAAAAACCATTTGTTCTGTTTTTTTTTTAAGTCCTGTTTACTTTGAAATGCACCTTGTATATATAGAAAATTTGGTACGTGTGGCGCCTGCACCAATGCCTTCAAACGTTTTCGAGACGTCCGTGTACTACTTAATAGTGTTGTCTTTTAGCAGTCAAGCTTGGTCAAGAATTTCTCCATTCAACCTTATTGCCGAGGGTAACTTTAAACTTCTTTTTGAAGTTTACCTTATCGAAGTGTAGTATCAATAGATGTCGCAGGCAGTATTCTCAAATTCGTTTCTTGCTTATTAGTTATGACTAGGCCCATAATAATGGGGTTAATACTCCACCTTGCGGACAGCCTCTTGTCGTGTCGAGACGAATCATATTACCCCTGCAATCGTTTTAGTTATTCTTTGCACAGTACGGCCTCTTTTCATCTGCTATATTGCGTTAGACGAATTTTCAAAAGCACCTTCTATGTCCAAATATGTGCCTCCAGCATAATTTTGGATTTCCACGGTTTCACTGTAGTTTTTTTGCCTACTTTGTAAGCATGCTGACGCGAAAGCAATAGTCGACCTTCAGCGCCTTCGATCTAATTTCATGATGTATAATCATTTTCATGCATTTTAGAAGGAAGGAGGAGAGGCTAATTGATTTAAAGGAGTGAATAGTTCTTCCTTCACAGGTCCAGATATGATCATTACCTTTGCAGATCGTCATGGTTCATGGATGCATACCATAGCTAGGCGCTCGCTTGTAAGTATAGATAAGTTCACTATAGATGTGTATTAAAACTTTCAATCCTTAAGCATAATCTTTCGTAATCTAACGTTAACTATGATGTTATTGCTTTTCTTTATTCAATATTTACTAAATTAAATTAAGTGAATAAATTGGCTGAGGCGTAAGATGCATTTAAAAAACTAACTGATGAGTTCTTTAAGGGGGTATTCAGGTCTAGACGCACGAATTTAAGGCATTTTTTAAACTAAGATAAAAAAAATGAAAAACATTTTTACCACACATTTTTATATGTTTTATTGACATTTGAATAATATAAAAAAATGCAAGAAAAAAACCCAAAATTGGTCGAGATACGGGCCGGTAGAGTCGGGGCTTCAACGGTGCGTCCTGGTTGACGTGATTTCAACCCTTGTAGAGACCTAAAACACAAAAAACAAGAAGATTCTTCATTAGTAAGGAGTCGTTATAGGGTTGACCATTTTCAAACAAAAAAAACATGGCGTCGACTTGAAAAAAAATTTTGACTCGATCTTTTCGACCTTTTCGAATTTTTTAAAAATACTTCAAATCAAACTTTTTGGAAATCCAAGGCAGACACGATAGAGCATTGTGTAAAGAAGATATACCAAATTTCAAAAAAAAAAATAGTAGTTTCGAGAAAAACGCGTTTTAAAGTTTAGGAGACAATTCGAGCAAACACGTCACCGGCTGTATCTCCGAAAATAAGTCGAATTTCGAAAAATCCGTTCAAGGTCATATTTTTGAAAGTCTAAACTTTCGAAATATGCAAAAAAAAAATCGATTTTTTTTAAATCCTAGACCAGAATACCCTCTCAATTAGATTGAATTCACGTTAGTAAAACAAAACAGAAAGAGTGAATATTTTTACCCGAATTATGACTGATTTCATTGATTCATCTTGTAATTTAAGGTGTAGGTACAATATTGGCCTATCGTTAGCCGAAAAAATGTTTACACAATTATGATGTAGTAAACAAAGTCATTCGGGAAATAAAACCAAAAAATACTTATCAATCCCAAAATAAAATTAGCTTCATAATTCTTCGAAAGAAGGCAACGGTTTTAATCTTTAAATAAAATATCACAAATAAAAGACATTTAGTTTTTGTTATTAGATTAATAACTTCAAAATAGTTATCATGAACGGGTTATATTAAGTTTGCCACAAAGTTTGTATCATCTATAAGGAAAAATATACAAATAATGAGCATGACGCGTTGAATCAATTTAGCCACCCGAAATTTTTGAGATATTTCGCAAGAATATGCTCATCTGTAGGAACGGTTGATCGATCAAAATTACATACTTTTTTGGAAGAGTGTGTTATTTAAAAAAATCTTCACCGAATTTGACATAGATTGTTGTCCTAGGCAACGGCAACTGCTACTAATCTGACTGATCAAAATCAAGTTCTTCTATGGATATTTTTATTTTTTGTGAAGGTTGTTCTGTCTTCGGTATAACCGCAGTTAACGTTTTGTTTTTTTTTTTTTCATTTATTTATAATGGCTTGGGAGTTCTTCTCGTAAAGAAAGCTGTCAGTTTCGAGTCGACACTAGTAGTATCTGCAAAAATACGCTGGCAAACACCGTTTCTCGCTTTTTCGACTTTAACTTCAATTTTTTTAGGTACTGTAAGAAGTAATGCATATAAACATGCAATCGCATGCAGGCCCTCGCAAGTTTCATGCATTGCATTTTTGAAAAATGCGTTTTGGGAAAGAGAAAGTAATTGAGGTACTTTGAACATTATTTGGAGCCGTTGCATTGATTCAGACGAATACAGACGGTTAGGCAAGACCACCGTGGTGTAAATTAGCCATGGCTAAAGTTAGTAAACGGCGCGTTTAAAGTAGAGCAGCGGTGAACGCAAACGAAACCGAAGTAACAGAAACCTAATGAACTCTTTACAGTTTAGGTTTTGGTTCCACATTTTAGGACACAAATCTAACCACAAACTATGGGAAAGGCATTCAATATGATCGAGGGAAATTGTGCAGTCATTTGCTCAGTGTTGATAATTAACGCTGCTTTAATTTGCTAATGAGTCTCGCACTGGAAGAAGTGAATGCCGAACAGCGAGCGGTAACGCCCGGCTACTAACATGAGCTTACATGCCACCAGTAGCTGCAGCTCAATAACTATCGACATGCATGGGATTACTGATAAAACAACAAAATGTGCTTAGGCGCATATTGGAAAGTGGTGCAGAAAAATTAAATTCGAAATATGAATTAAGAGAAAATTAAACGAAAGAAAAATTAAATGTATTTCTCGGGGTATAAAAGCGTCAGTCAGCACTGGCAAAAGCACAGTTCATTCAGGTCTATCGATCGTTAACACTTAAGCAAAGCTAAAGTACAAACCGTTTTCAGAAGCAATCACTCATAACTAGCTGCGGTACAATGGCCTTTAAGGTAAGCTTCGTTATCAAAGCGTTTTTTAAGCAGCTCCAAGGAAACCCAACAATTAATCGAATCCTTTTTTTCCAACAATTTAGTTTATCGCTGCATTCGCTTTCTGTTCTGCGCTGGTCGTAGTCAACGCCGCACCATATATACATCACGAAGAGAGTGGCGGACACGAGCACGAGGTACACAGCGGCGGCTCTAGTCACGCATCCATACACTTGGTCTCACATGACGATCATCATGATGAGCATGGACACGAACATGGTGATGGTCATGATTCGCATGCCGAGTACCATTTCAACTATGGTGTTAAGGATAAGAAAACCGGTGACTATAAGGAGCATAGCGAAAAACGTGATGGCCACAAAGTAACCGGACATTATGAGTTGATTGATGCCGATGGCCATAAGCGCACTGTCCACTACACAGCTGACAAGCATAGCGGTTTCCATGCCGTCGTACATCGCGAACCCACACACCATCATGTTGCCGATCACGGACACACCAGCTACTATGGCGGTTATGCCCATCTCGAGGAACATCATGGTAGTGAGCATGGTCATGAACATGGCCATGGACACGGTCATCATGGTCATGAGAGCGGTTTCTCGATCAAACAGGAGCATGGTGTGCCTTTCCATCACGAAGCTCATCATGAAAGTGGTCACGAGGGTGGTGGTGAAGGTGGCCAAGATGGTGGACACGGTTATGGTCATTAAGACTGCCTTTAGCTGGAACGTAGCATTTAGATGCAAAAATATTTGCGTTGCTCCAAGTTTGTTGTGTAATGAAAAACTACTGTTATGTGTATAAGTTTAATTTAAGAGTTTAGCAAAGCATTGAGTGTTTCTGTAAAACCAAAAATATCCTATTATTTTAGTTGAATTTTTCCTAATGTTAATAAAGCAATTTAAAAATCAAAGTTTCGATGTACTTTTTTCTTTCACAATTTTTTTAAAGACCTTTTCTTTTATTTTATTTCAACTTTAATTGCTTTGGGTAGTCAATTTAGATGCAACCTAACAACCGTCCGAAATATATCCCAAGGATACGACATAGAATTAAAGTCTGGAATTATAGTGAATCCCAGGTTGTTCAAGGAAAGTTTTTAAGCCGTTTGGAAAGTGAAATAAAACTTTTTCTTACCGAAATGTACTACCTTCATAACCTTATTTTTTATTACTTATAGATCATAAAACTTGTTTATAACCTTGGCAAATTCTAAACCCTGTTCTTCATTTATATAGGTTCGGTTAAACTGGTAGCCAATAAGCCACGCTTAGATCAGTTTTGCTCCTTTGGGAACTCTCTGCGGTCTCACTATCATCATATCATACCATGGGGACCTCAGATGCTTGCAGCGAAATCTTGCCAATGCGAAACAAAAACACAAGAGATGCTCCACTGTTTCCCTGGTGCCCTGCTCTAAACATTTCCTGTACTCTTCTCGATCTGTCAGCCCCATACCGCAGGCATATGCCGCCATTAGTTAGTGACCAGTTAGTATTCCGATAATTTTTCTACAGTCTCTTCTATCGAGTACCAATAGGAATTTTGTGTACATCCGATCTTGAACCCAGGTAGTTTGTTCGTTTTGATTTTCCTTCTAATGCTTCTGCCGAAGTCGTCATATAGACAATGCATGGGTTCCTAATGTTTATCTAGCTTTCGCGTGTTAGCCGCACACCATTCTTGGCAATCATAACCGCTATTTCGTTGATCTCGATGCCTTGGATGCCTGACACCCAGTACAAGTGAAATTGCTTACTTATAGCAAAGTTTATATAACTTCAGATCACCCTTTATTTAGTTGCTTACATACTAAATTAAGATTTTTAATATCATCTATCTATTTGTCTGTTGTCTGGTGGTTTTCGACGGCGGTACTGGTGCTGGTTATGTTAAGGTGATTTGCTAAATCAGTTGTGGATTAACTTCGAAATCTTCAAATGGCTAACTGCTATTTGGATTCCTTAACTAATTTATGTTCAAATTAATTAAATTAATTTGGATCGATTATACTCAATCTGTTTACTCGATGAAATCTGAAGTTACATCAAATTTACATACTTAGTCTCAGAACCATCAATTCCCAAATCAACACATCAAACGTGCCTTATAATATTAATTAGAAGTGTACTCGTAACTTTCAGAGAATAAGATCCTATCAATAACAAAATTTATGGCATTCTCTAACATTCAAATTAACTTAATTCCATTGCAATAAAATCCAAAAATATGGGCAAATTGCTCGGCAATGCCACCATATTGGAAGTGTTCTGAACAGCAAATTTACACAAATCCGAAGCTAAGCTACCACAAGTTACTTAACCAAGAAATTTTGGAAATGACGTCGCAGAGGAACATCGCCCGATCTCGGCGCAAACGCAGCACTCAACACTCCGGGAGATGGAGTGAGCGTACTATGCTTATCGCGCAGCGACTGTGCGTTATGACCCGTTGTCACAGCATCAGAAGACCAAGAGCGACGTATACTTGCGCCCGCCAGCAAATTACTGGGTGGGAGATATTGACTGGAGAGTGTGACCGTCAGCCACTGAGCAGATCTGCTAATTAACTGCTAACTAGCGATTCAATGTTCAATGTGCCAATGTTCACAAACAGAAGACACACACTTCCACTTATCTCACTCAACAAAGTTACTTTTATACCGATGATGTAGCGAAAAAGCATCTGCGAATTACACGAACATATGACGTTGAAAGAAATTCACTGATAACCGAGGTAGAACAGAGTTTCAAAGCAGCAACAATAAAAGTAAGCGGGTACCTGTATAACAAATTGAGACTGACGAATGGATGTAAAGTGAACAAGAAAAATAAGGGATCATCGGTTGAGTACATCAGGTACTGTTTTGTTTTTGTTTACAATACATAATGCCGGCTTGGTAGCGGTACATATAATGGAAATGCTGAGAGAAAACTAACAACCTCATTACTGACTCTTTTTGGTATTTTATATTTATGTGTTGTATTTGTTAATATTTTACTTTTATTTAATTATGTCTTACTGGACATTTCTGTAGTTAAGAAGCAGTAATTTCAACATTTCAAAGGCAGATTGAGAAAACTATGAATCTTATTACAATGTTGCCATGTGTCTTTGACAATATCATTAATAATTCCTCCACAAAAAAGTATGCTTCTGTTAAATTATTGTTTTCATTTCTTGGTTCCAGTTTATTTAGCAACGGTTTGGTGTATTTCAGAGAAATTAGTTAAAAATATTTAATGTAGACCACTTTGAATTGGTATAATTGTTTGTTATAAATTTTTTTTGATTGAGTACTTCTGTTTGTTTTGACAGTTGTTTGTGTGATTCGCAACTTTTTAAATGTAGTAAGTATATAAAATACCTGTATATTCGAAAGATTTGAAATATTTGTAAGTAGGTACCCGCTCGTCATATTCTTAACAAGATACTTGTTATTTAAAAATTCTATATCGAATAGAATCAATTGCCTTAAGGCTTAGTAAGCTCGAAACAATGTCGCCTAACTAGAAATCGGGACAATCTGGAAATGTTAAATAGGTATGCCAAATTATTTTCCTAAATTAACTCAGCGATAGACGTGAACGGGGGCTCAGAGATGTTTTGACCCGATTCAACCCATATGTAGCAGACAAACTTTTATCAGAAAATAATTCTCTCTGATTTTCAATTATACTACTATGAGCAAACAATAGTAAGACTGTCTTCATAATTCTAAAATTCTTAATTTATTCTTCAAAATCTATGCCGTCATCCTCACAGTAAAACCCTTGAAAATAAAAAAAAAACAAATTAATACACTTGTGCTAACGATTTTTCAAATCCTCGAAAAAGTGGTTAAAGTCAACTTCCGGAATAGCTTTCAATGCGCGCAGCTATGCACATTTAATGACTTCAATAGACTCAAAACGGTATCCACGGAGCGGTCATTTCATATTGCTGAATAGCCAGAAGTCACACGAAGCCAAATCAGTTGAATACGGTGGTTGTGGCACGATCTTAGTTGAAAACTTAGCGACAAATTCACGAAGAATCAATACAGTATGCGACGATGCATTATCGTGATGCAAAAACCAAGAGTCGTCGGCCCATAATTCCTGCCTCCTTTTGAGAATAGCTTCGCGCAAACAATGCATATCACTGAAATAATATTCCCTGTTGTCACATTGGTCGGCCGGAATGTTTCGGAGTGTATCACACATCGGTAATCGAAGAAAACTTTGAACATAACCTTGTTTTTTGACCTGCTTTGACGTGATAGTTTCAGCTTCGGCTCACCTTTGTCACGATATTCAGCCGATTGTTTGTCTATTTCGAGTCGAAAGCATAGATCCAAGCTACTCGTCGATTCCTATTTTATTGACCTGTTGATCATCAGTTGATGTTGATGGCCATCCTGGAAGTGATTCATCGAGAACGCGTTCTTTTTGTCTTTTGAACTGTGTATAAAGCGCTACAGAGCTCGTATCTGGCAATACTATACATCTTTGAATAGACGTTCACTAGCGCCGAAACGCTATTAGGGGATGGTACACTATCACTTCGAACTACGGAGGAATGGTTTCGGCGATTCAGAGCGGTGAAAACGACACCATGGATAAGCCAGCCGACGGAAGACCTGTGACGATGAATACCGATCAAAACATGGAAAACATCGAGTTAGACTGGCATGTGGCATCTCGTGACTTCGCCTAGAAGATGGGAGTTAAGTTGTCACCAAACCATTTTAACCATCTGTAGAAGGCTGGATACACAAAAAAGCTTGATGTTTTTGTGCCGCATTATTTGACGTAAAAAAACCTTCTGGACCGAATCAACGCCTGCGATATGCTGCTTAAACAAAAACGAACTCGACCCGTTTTTGAAGCGGATGGTGACTGGCGACGAAAAATGGATCATATACGACAAAACCAAGTGAAAATGGTCGTGGTCGAAGGTCGGTGAGTCGTCCCAAATAGTGACCAAGCCGGGATTGACGGCCAGGAGGGTTCTGCCCTGTGTTTTGGTGGGATTGTAAGGGAATCATCCACTATGAGCTGCTTCCATATGGCCAGTCGCTTAATTCTTCTATTTACTGCGAACAACTGGACCGCTTGAAGCAGGCGATCAACCAGAAGCGTCCAAAATTAGCCAACAGGAAAGGTGTAGTGTTCCACCAGGACAACCCTAGACCACACACTTCGTTGATGACTCGTCAGAATCTACGGGAGCTCGGATGAGAGGTTTTATCGCATCCACCATATAGCCCGGACAAACCGCCTAGTGATTATCACTTGTTCTTGTCCTTGGCGAACGCCCTTGTTGGTGTAAAGTTGAACTCAAAAGAGGCTTGTAAAAAGTGGCTATGCGAGTTCTTCGCAAATAAGAAGGGGGGCTTCTACGAGGGGTGGTGTTATGAAGTTGAGGTCTAGAAGGAAACAGATTGTCGAACGAAACGGCGCATATTTGAACAAAATCCGATCATTGTACACACTTTTTTAAAGCGTTCAATAAAGAGCAAAAAAGCGGAAGGGATATATTTGACAATCAAAATAAAAATATCATTCATATTTTAATATTTTAAATATTAAAAAACTTCACTCTAAGAGGAATAATTTTTATATATAGATATAAAGTTATTTTAGTATCATAACACGACTGGTTGAGCGAACGACCTTAAAGTCGTGTTATGTCGAAGCTACTTTTTCGAGTTTCTTAATAATTCGTACATTGATCGTGGACTGAAAATCAAATTGTTTCAGCTTCAATTATTTGGACCATAAACTGGAGAGGCACTTTCTTAATATTTTAATATGCAAAATGATAATTTTATCCGCATTGTAACATTGTGCGGTGCGAGTTCAGTGTTCCCTGAAAACAACAAAACTAAGATATATTCAGGTTCTTTTTACACCCTGGAATTTTCGAAGAGACTTTCAAAGACAACAAAATTCAATATGCAAATACATTAGCATACTCTGACTAAGCACGAAAAAATGCTAAAATAGTAAAACTCATATGTACAGTGAATATCGTTCGATGAACTAATTTGCACAGTTTCCATGTTCGCTGTTTGGTAGGCGTTGTCTTACCTGCAATTACCGAATAATTACATGGTCAGCGGCCTGAAGTACATTTGTTGGGCAATAGGAAAATGGTGCGAAATCGATCGAAACTAAAGTGAAAGAAAATATTTGGCATACAAAATGCTTTAGTATAAAAACACAGGTCAACTGGGAATTAGGCACAGTTCGCTCAGATCTATCACAGCTTGTAGTTAAGTTTGGAACAATGGCTTTTAAGGTAAGCTTAATTTGCACAACATCTCTTAATATGGTTATGAATATTTAATTGCTCCTTTTTGGTTAGGTTTTCGCTACCCTTTCACTTTGCCTCGCACTGGCAGTGGTTAATGCCTCGCCATATGGGCATCATGAACATGGTGGACACGGAGGACATGGTGGTCATGCTGGTCATGGTGGACTTGGTGGACATGGTAGACTTGGTGGTCACGGTGGTCATGAAGGGCATGGTCACAGTGCTTCCAGTCACGCTTCGGTGCATTTAGTCTCACATGACGATCATCATGATCATCACGGTCATCATGGAGGCGGCCACGAACATGGTGATGGCCATGATTCACATGCCGAGTACCATTTCAACTATGGTGTTAAGGACAAGAAGACGGGCGATTTCAAGGGGCAAAGCGAAAAACGTGATGGCCATAAAGTATCCGGACACTACGAGCTGATTGATGCCGATGGTCACAAGAGAACTGTCCACTATACAGCTGACAAGCATAGCGGTTTCCATGCCGTCGTACATCGTGAACCCACACACCATCATGTTGCTGATCACGGACACACTAGCTACTATGGCGGTCACGCTGAGGTCAAATCCCATGAAGGAGGCGATGATGGCGGTCACGGTCATGGACATGGATATGGTCATGAACACGGACATGGCCACCATTCTAGCGGTTTCTCCATCAAGCAAGAACATGGTGTTGCTATCCATCATCACGGTGGTCATGATAGTGGTCATGGCCATGGTGGTCATTAAGCTGTTATTTTCTACCTAATAATGTTATGGACTGATACTTGTTGATTTTTTGTAAAAAGTTTTATTGTTTTGTGACGCTTAACTAAAATTTTCATTAATACTTCATTTTATACTAATAAAGCATTTTAAAATATAAAAGGTTTCCATGTTTTCTAATATTTTAAGAAATAATAAATAAAATAGTCGAAGCCGAACCATAACCTCAAGTCCAAAATTTTGAATATCCGTAAACTATCGTAAACATCGGTCAATCTGTAAGGTATCTTAATAAAAGTATAGAGCGTATTTTTCCAGAAATAATATGTTTTGGTGCCAAAATGGATAATATCGGCTCAATATTGATATTAACTTAATAACGCATATATAAGTCATCATTTTCGATCCTTTTATTCAGACACTAAAATAATGCCAGCAGAACTGAAAGTTGACGAAAAAAACTCAAAAATCTGCGGCCGACGGGAAAATGTGTACATGAGAACTTGCGAAGAACACTGCAAGGTCTTAGTGTACATTCCTCTATTGGATACAATCGGCGAAGTTTTGAAGACGCGCTTTTCTTGAGAAGTACTGGATGGATTTCAATTTGCTGCTTTAGAAAAAGTATGTGCTTTGAAAACCAAATGGAAAATCTTATTGACTACTTGATAGAAAGATTCCAAAGTCTTTTGCATAATGACAAGATCGTGCGGCGTTTGGTGCCATTGAGAGCAGAAGCAAAAGTCAAAAGACAACTACCTACTGACTACTGCATTGGAAATATTGAAGAACTGCGATGTAGAAGACTTATACCCGATATATCATAGTTTTCTTCGTTTATTCTGCACACTTTCTGTGATGAATGTGAGCTCTGAACGCTGTGACTACAGTATTATACATTGCAATAAAGTATATCCATGTTTCAACCATGATATTAAACTGTATAAATACTACTATTTTTAATATATTGATCTTCACGTTTCCAGTAAATATGTATATCCCCCCTTAAAACCTATTTCTGGATCCGCCCCTGCTAATGTGGAATAGTATGTCGGTCAGTGTGCCTTTTTATAAAAATCCTTGAAAATATGCTTTCAAGTATATATGAGCATATTCAAAAGTTAATGCAACAAGTCCATACCCTTCTCTGCCCCAATACATCATATAGGTATGTACAGTCGACCTTTCTCCTGACTTGAAACCGCTTGGAATGATGAAATGTTTGATATTTTTAATGTAATTAATTGATTTATACAGTGAGAATTTTCAAAAAAATCTACTTTTTTTTAAATTATATTTTCTGAATGTATGTACATATACTTACGAATACACACAAAGTCAAAGAGGATCCAGTTCAGAGCTATACTGGTCACCGCAAAACGCATTTTTTAAAAGGAGCTGCCGGAGATCAGCTCAAGTTCCTTTCCAAATAAATGTTTTTAATTGCACTTAGTCTTAAAATACACTTAAAAGATACCATAATATGTATTAAAATTTTTTCAATAAATTTAGAAGTTTTCTCAGAAAACAATTCACTTTTGGCCCATAAGTGGATAATTTCTCCATAAAAAGTAAATGCTTTAGCGCTGAATGAAAGAAAATGGTCTAGATCGTGCTCTAAATAATATAATGGCCTCTGGTTGTCTGGGTAACTTTTCCCATTATATTCTGTATTGATTTTTAAATAAATATTTATGACACGAATCAAACCAAAAAGTAGAAGAGGAGAAAAAGTTTCTTTCACTTCCATGTTAAGGGGTTATATCCACTTGTAATTTTCAAAAAATTGATTTTTTTTTTCATTTTTTGAATGTACATATATTCAAGAATATTCTCTGAAAATTTCAAATCGATCCGACAATTAGTTTCGGAGATATGAGCGTATTACTAAGAACGTTTCCGAGCGTTCGAAAGTAGGCGGAGCACGTAAATCGTAAATCGTTCCCGAAACTTTAAACACGTTTATCTCAAAACCGTGTTTTCAGAGTCGGCTGAAGCAAATTTCTCCGAAACCGCCACTAAGCCGATCGGTTTGAAATTTTCACACGACACTCAGATATATTTTTTCAGGTAATGGATAGAAGGAATAAGAATTTTGGACAGATACAATTTCGATTTTTTAAGCCACTTTGAAGTCAAAATTTCTCATGAAAAACTGAATTTTTTTTTTGAACTGTCGCCATTTTGTCAAAAATCAAAATTTTGGACTAGACCTTCGATCATTACCTGTATTTATTTATCACAAAACTAAAATATTTTTGGTTTTCTTTTCAGATAATTTGGACCAGAGATATCTTGCTCACCGCCAAGCACCTTTTTTTGGACGTCTCTTCGCAGATCATCTACAGGATCTAGGAAATCCAATATTTTTTAAATAAACCGCTGATTTGTAAAGTACATTAAATTCTGTTTAAGTACATTTTTTTCATTAATGTATAAAATAAAATGCCTCTTTGGAAAAAATTCACAAAAAAACGCGTTTTTTCTGCCTCGCAAGTGGATATAACCCCTTAAAGGGTGTTGACTTATAGAGGCCATACACGGGCACACATGTGCGTTCGATCTGTGTGAAATCGTTTCCCCATACATGACACACAAATACATTTCGTTAATAATTTTAATATGTATTTATCACTTTTCGTTTGCCAAATTGCCAATTAATTTTTTATAAGATCAATAAATTCAGATACGAAATCTTTATTAAGGGGAGAGCCTGCTTTAGAAGCTTCAAACAATCGCTTAAATTTCTTTAAAAATTATCTAACAACAAACAAAGTTATAGATTGGAACTCGAAATATTGTCGAAGCTAGAAGGGAAATAGTGTCCGAGCGTCAGACAGATACATACAAGTACATATATGAGCGCTTGCGCAAAAAGCGATTTTACGATTATTCTTAATTGGCGGGCAAAGTTGGAATTGGGGCAAAGTTTATTATCTTTGGCATAAAACTATCTTCTATTAAAACTAAAAAAAACTAAGAAAAGTCAAATTTGAACATATTTTTAAACAAAATAAAGTATTTTTTTTGGAATTTTCTTAGTTTAACTAGAAGACAAGTTATTATCTGTTTGAATTTTTGTTCGTGATAAATGCATATGCGAGATGCATCGGGTAATTGCTTCCTAAAGGCAGAATATCAAAGATTTCGTATTCAAAAAATTTGTAAAAGATGTTCAAATATATGACTATAAAGCCTAGAAATTTCGCTTGAATCAATTATTTCTTTCTCTCCCAAAAAAATCCTCAAAAAAATCGATTTTTTGAAGCCCCTAAAGCAGTCTCTCCCCTTAACACTTGCAATTATCCGCGATCTTCACTGCTCGGCGACACGAGAGAAATGAGATATTGTGCGCTCACAACGACATACACGATAAACATGTTCGCGCACCGATCGTAAAAAATCAAATATTTTCGCGAACATGGATCGGTACGCGAACAAGCCCATACACGAGTAAACCGCATGTTTACACATACCGATCGAACGCACATGTGTGCCCGTGTATGGCCTCTATTAGACATGTGGTTTTCAACCAGAAATAAAACGAAACAAAACAATGTTATGGCAAATGACCTGGTGCTGGCTCTTAAAAATTCAGGGAAAAAATTAATGGTGGTTTGGGGGATGGTACTCTATCACTTCGAACGGCAGAGGAATGGTTTCGACAATTCAGAGCGGTTGAAAGCGACATCATGGATAAGCCAGCCGGCGGAAGACCTGTGACGACGAATACCGATCAAATCATAGAAAACATCGATTTAGACCGGCATGTGGCATCTCGTGACATCGCCCAGAAAATGGGAGTTAGTCAACAAACAATTTTAAACCATCTGCAGAAGGCTGGATACACAAAAAAGCTTGATGTTGAGATGCCGCATCATTTGACGCAAAAAAACCTTATGGGTCTAATCAACGCCTGCGATATGCTGTTGAAACGGAACGAACTCGACCCATTTTTGAAGTGACAATATCAAGTAAAAACGGTCATGGTCGAAAGCCGGTGAATCCATATAGCCCGCACATAGCGCCAAATGATTTCCACCTATTCCTGTCCATGGCGGATGCCCTTGTTGGTGTAAAGTTGAACTCAAAAGAGGCTTGTGAAAAGTGGCTGTCCGAGTTCTTCGCAAATAAGGAGGCGGTCTTCTACGAGGGGGGTATTACGAAGTTACCGTCTAGACGGAAACAGATTATCGAACGAAACGGCGCATCTGATCACCGTAACACTTTTTATAATGTACGAGTATTTAATAAAAAGCAAAAAAGCGGAAAACAGATATTTGACAACCTTATATGTGTCTCATACACTGTAACACCTTTCTGCGCGGAATGCGGGCAAATCATTTTACCTGCTTGATATCAAAACCTGAGGCGTTCAAATTAGATAATTCGTGAAATATCTAAATAGCATTAAATCAGTTGAAAATTATACTCTGTCACCGGCTATAAGCGGACAACCTGTGACGACAAACTATTTCAAAGAATTTAGTACAACTTTAAACCACTATATTTGTTCGATTAGAACTGAAATTGATTTGGCAAAAATGTTAACATTTAAATTAGCTGAACACACATCAAGCCTGTCGATTTAACCTGTTTTTAAAGGCGGTCAAATACAATAAACTTTGTCACTTAATGATTTTGTGTGGTCTCGTTTGGCATGCGTGCATATTTTAAAAATTAGTCAAATGCAAATTCGTAACCATATTTTGTCATAGAATGCCTTTCAGATTCAAATCAATGTTGTTTATAATCATGCTAACATCTACAAATCTGCAGTCAATATTTGCATAATGAGCTTATAAATAAATCTTACGAAGTTTTGGTTTTATTTCATTGAATCGATAACAAGGTGAGAGAATAAAAGATAACCGTTTAGCTTTAAAAAATAATAGAACAGTTGATTTCAGTAATTTAAAGCTAGAGAAATTACATTGGAAACGCTTAAAAGTAAAGTGGGCAATCGGCAACTGGAAACAGGCAATGAGACAAGAAAGAGCTCGCACATTTTTCACCAAAAATATTATCGAAATATGTTAATTCCAATTCATTTATAATCGTATATCAATATTAAACATATCTTATTGCTTATACAGTTTAGTGAGAGCATTAATTATTTACTTTTGTATAAGAAAAATTAATGAAACCCACACGGAATTAACTTAATTTACGAGTTTTTAAATCGGCACATGGCTGACAGCACACAAATGAATGGCTAACAAAAGCAACAATAACGCGAAATAAGGCGAACGACAATTCAGACAGAGAAATCTCGCATGTGGATGAGCTTAGCCGGATGGGGCGGCTTGCTTTGGCCCGCAACAGGTACTCCCAGCCAAGCACTCAGCTAACAATATAATGCAAATTTAATTTGAACAAATAAATTAAACAGCGAAATGAGTCTGAGCAGAATTAAAAATAATAATAATAATAATAAATGTATACCTACTTCAACTCAGACATATGAACACCAAAAAATATAACGTGCATATGGTATATATACAAACATCACAAATAATTTATCGTTAATTTGAGCGTTGTCGGACTATAAAACGAATCACAAATTAGACTGTCAAGTGGCGGTAAAATATTACATTATTAATTAAAGTGGCTAAACTTGAATATAACCCAGCATAAAAGGCGAAAGCGTATAAATATTTGGTAAGAGACGCAGTATGCGAGGTGGCGCTTTGTGCGCATGCGCGGCTACTGCATGAAGCGATAGCGTAATACGAACATGTATGTGTTTGTAGGCAAATAAGTATGATGGAGAAGGCGTCACAACACATTAGTGTGGTTATGAATTATTCAACTTCTGTATGCTGACAGTTAGGTATGTCGAAATTTGCAGTTATACAGCGAATGATCGATATTTAATCGAGGAAGAATGAATAATAAAAACGAAGGTGAATTATAAAATCAAAAAATGTACATACGTGTATTTTTATTATCAAGAGTGGAGACTTAAGCTTAGTTTACTTAAGTAATATAAAATTTTTTAAGTTTTTCATTAATTTAGACAGCCATATTAATCTAATTTGGGAATATTGAGGGTGAGATACAACTTCGCCAGGTTCACCTAACGTGTTTCTGCCACGTCGAAAGTATTCTACCGCAGTTTAGAACACGAAAAAACGTTAGCTTTGGCGGCACTGAAGCTAATATACCCTTCACAAGTGCATTTCTTTTAGTACTATGTGTTCGGTTTGTATAGAGCTATATGCTATAGTAACCCGATCTGAACAATTTTTTCGGAGAGTAAATTTGCCTCAGAAAATGATATAAACCAAATTATGTGAATATATCTTGTCAAATGCGAAAGCTTTCCATACAAGAACTTGATTCCGATCGTTCAGTTTGTATGGCAGCTTATGCTTTAGTTAACCGATCTGAACAATTTCTTCGGAGATTACATTGTTGCCTTAGAAAGTAACCTGTGCCAACTTTTGTGAAGATACATTGTCAAATGTGAAAGTTTTCCATACAAGAACTTGATTCCGATCGTTCAGTTTGTATGGCAGCTATATGTTATAGTGGTCCGATATCGACATTTCCGACAAATGAGAAGCTTCTTGAAGAGAAAATGACGTTTGCAAAATTTCAAGACGATATTTTAAAAACTGAATTGAAAAAACCAAATATACATACAGAAAATTCAGAAAGTTTCAGCCTCTTCTTAATATTAGGGGCTAACAAGAGATGTAGAAGCTTGAAATCACCTCCGAATACTATGAGATTTTTAATGGTAGAAATTTTGTTATTTAGCCGCTAGTAAAAAATAATTTCTCGATATTGGTAGGAAACTGGGGTCCAACCAAAGTTCCTTAGTGAGAATTGTTAAAAACAATCAAAGATTTATCATAATTTTTTTATCTTGAAACATTAATATTTTTAAATATGTTTTGAGGTAATTTTAGCTCTTGTTTAACTACTGCGAACAACTTATGTTACTAATGATTCTCCAGCTTTAACCAATGTGCTACGTGTTTCCATAAATCGTACGGTTAATCCATCAAGCGGTTTGCACATCTCTCTAGCTCTGCGTCATATTGCTCATGCGTAGATATGTATCTGTTTATATGTATCCGTAAAAGATTTGTACGTGTCTACGTTTGCTCGGACGTCCGTCAATCATCTGGTATGTGGCTTGTCAAACGGTTGCTAACAAATGGCGAAATCAAACACTCGGCCTCTTGACACAATGTCCATCAGTCATTTTGTTTGCTAATCACATGTTGTAAAAAATTGTACATACGCTTATAAAATGCATTGCTCTATGTATAAATACATACATATAAGTCGAATATTGTTGTTATTGGCACTCTACACAGTCATAGCATTTGTTGTTGATCTGACTATTTTTACAATATTTTGCCATAGATAACTTGATACGAGACTCTTTAGTTCGAGAGAGAGCTGTCAAAACTCGCATTTTTTATAACATTTGCCAATGATGCCACTGCTGAAAAAAAATAGATTTGGTATATAAAAATTAGTATACAAACAACACTAAATTAAAACACTTTAAAAATGCATACATCTATATGCTAAAATGCAAATCATTAATTAGATTTACATAAACATTTATTCTTGCCAAAGATGTTCGCACAGTTTCATTTCACATGTAATTTCCTCAAGTAATTATAGCGCTGCTCTTCTGGCAACCCGCCTTTTTGACGTAAATAAGCTGAAAATTGGCGTCACCCTGATTGTGTTTTGTTGCCAACTCAAAAAACAGATCAGGGTGCAATGCCAGCTGACAAGCGAGAGAGCAAGAAAAGAGATTCTGATCAATTTATCTATGATTTTGCCGCTTAATAGACATTCGTTTTGTCCATAATTCAGGCGGCATACTGACATGTTAAGCTGTGCTAAGCCGCCACTTAGCACAGTTTGAGAAAAAAATACAAACACAACAACATACAGCCACATTTATGTGTGCATTTGTTGGTATGCTTCTCTTCCTCGCCGGTCAATTCGTCTCAACTTTAAGTTGCTTATGCCATATAACGTACTTTTCTTCACTCACTTCATCTTTATTTGCTCATTCGTCTACTAGTCGCTGCCAGCAGTATACTACTTATATATCATATATGTATGTATGTACATAAATATGTATGTAGGTAAGTGCGCAAGAAACTTAAAAATTAGCCACCATTAGGCCGCATATCAATCACAACGTCTTATTTGACAAATGATTGATGCCTTTCTGCTGATTTCGTCATGCACATACACAAACGCACGTTTAAGCCCGTATATTTTTGAACATACATATTTTGAAAGGCATAATGCGCAATCTAAATCATTTTTTGCTTCGTTCGCGTGCTTTGCGTATATTTATTTTGTAATTTAGTTTAACATTTTATTGATAATTTGCGTTTAAATATTATTCACGCTACAATTTTCGCTAAATTCATTTCAATTTGGAAGCTAATAAGTGTTGCTGAGAGTTTTGATGGCTTAAGCCTTAAGGTCATTTCTCTCAGAGCCAGTCTATAAGACATATGTACAGCTGTGTTCACGAAAATAGTAGTGCCGGTGGCTACTAACTATTTAACAGTCAAATCACATGATAAGAAGAATATTCGATTAGAAAGCTATAAAAAACCTAATTTTTAATTAATGTATGATATATTTACTGTTTTATCTACCATACATTTTTTTTAGTTTACATATAGTTATTAAATTAAAATAAAATTGAAAAATTATGCTGTTCAAGAAAATAGTAGTGGCTATTAAAAAAGACGATAAAACTAAGAATATGAAAGTAACAGTAAATATTTTATATTTAATATGTTTCCTAAGGTCTAATATTTTGTTGTAAATCCGTTGTTGTTTATAACAGCTAGGCATCGGCGTGGCATGGATTCAATAAGATCCTTACAACGCTTCATAGAGGTTTGAGCCCATGCTTCCTTAAACACTTGCCAAAGCTCTGTGTTTTACGATGGTTTTGCTGTTGCTACGCTTCTCTTGACATCGTCAACAACATAAGTTTTCGATGTGCATTTAGATCCGAGATTGTGCTGGCCATGGTATCAAGTAGCAATTTTTCAGATTGCAGACCACTGATTAGCTAGTTTGATCGTATGTTTAGGATCATTATCCTGCTGCTGAAATGGTCTCATTTTAACGACATTTTCCAATTAGCATACGGTAGCATTACATCTTTCAATGTATTGCGCGACGCAGAACTTAAATATCCACTGCTTGTTCCATAATGCCATTGATCAAAGAGATTGGACCATCGCCAGCATACGAGAAACAAGCCCACACCATAGTCTTTAGCCCACCATACTTAACAGTCTTGGTGGTATACCTTGGGTGGTTTTCCGTGTTTGGGGGACAACGAACACACTGCCTGGAGCCTATACCACCAAAAAAAAAAACAATTTTTATCTCATCCGTAAATAAAATGTTGTGCTACTTTTGGACGGGCCAATACATATGGTCTTTCGCAATCTTTTATTCTTGACGTGCTTCTTCGTCAAAAGGGGTACTTTTCTCGGACTCCTTGCATGTAAATTAGCTTCTATTAGCCTTCGGCTAACTGTAACAGTACTGACCAGTAGATTCAATTCATTTTAATTATTTTTGACGACGGCTAAGGCTTTGCTTTGCTCTATCGCACAATTCGTCGGTCCTTCAGAAATGTAGTCTTGCGCTTACCACCACGAGTTTCCGGCTTAATAGTATGATGACTAGCATTAAATATCATCGGAGCAGTGCAACCAATCATTTCTTCGTTTTATTTATATGTTTTGCCCTGATCTCTCAAGTTACCAATTAACTCTCGCTTTTTGATTGAGCAATGCTTTTTTCAACCCACTAAACAATAAATAAAGAGCGGTTTCAATAAATTTATATCACACAATTACTATATTATTTTAGTACACTTTCTGATGTCAGTTAAAATTAAAAAAAAAATTTTTTTTAATTTTTTTCAACTATTCCCGTCAAGCACTACTATTTTAATGAACAAGAGATTTTTGGTGCAAATATCGAAATATATCATAAAGATAGCAAATCAAAATAAAAATAACGGCATTTTGGTGTTTTTTTGTTAACAATATTCTGTTCTACGAAAGTATTGTAGAAATGTTCAATTTGCAAGATTGGATTGATTGGCACTTCATCGTGGACTTCGCTCAAGTCGCTTCTTCACTTTCCGAACGATCTCACGTGACGTGGCAGTCTTTTGATGACCACCTCCATGGCATTTTGCGATGCTACCAGTATCATTGTACGAGTGATAGTGCGATAAGCAAAAACTTTATTCACATTAAGGTGTTTGAGCTCACGAACAATTGCTGGCTGCGATTTTTCAGCTAAATATAAAGCAATCAAACTATTACGTTTGAATTCCATCGCTGATCACTTTTTTGAGTTCACTTTTGGCGAAACGCTTTTGTACACTTGTGAACAATACTCCGAACTGTCATTCAGCAAATTTATAAACAGATGATTTCAGTGCGACAGCTGCGCGAGTACCGGACCCTTATAAGTTCATTAGTTTTTATTACTACAAGCCTGATGGAAACATAAAATATATGAGTAAAAACAAAAGAAGAAAAAACGTTAACTTCGGCTGCACATTTCACAGGAGCATATAGTGGTCCGATCTGAAGAATGTGGTCGGAGCTTGTAACAAAAACTTAGATGACAATCTATGCCAAGTTTCGTGACGATAACTTGTCAATTAAAAAAAGTGCTTCATACAAGAAGAAGAGTTTGGTCTTCTCCACTCATTGTTACATAGTTAAGTTTTTAAACCGCCATGGTTATTTTGTCGTAAGGTTAAACCATTATAAGTATTTACAATTAAAATTTATTAACCACACTAAAGTAGTTTAAATATCTAAATATTGTTGTATATGTATTGATTATATATTATTTATATATTTCAAAATTAGGAACAGATCGTCAGTACAAACACTTTGCACATATTGCGTCCCCGCTATAGTGCTGCAGATTTACCTACAGCGGCGGCAATAATTTACACCCAACTTTATGTGGGCAAATAAATCTACTTGCGCACTATTTTACATATTGCAGTTGTACTATTTAAGTAGACAGCCATAAATAAATTCGTTGCACATGTACGAAACATACATATGTATACGCAGGAATATATACATACATACCTACATATGTATATGTGCATAAATTTACAAGTGCGCATGTGTGTGCATAAAGGTATAAATTTAACTGGCCATTTATTATATTTTTTATGTGAATTATTGCGTAGCATAGCAAACCTAGATTGGCAGGGTGACCGAAGCAGGCAGAGGAGGCAGGCCTATCGCGTTATATAGTGGTAGCAGCAACGCATTTAATCGCTTAAACAAATAAGTAGCAATGGAAACAACAAATATACATACATACATATAACTATGGTACAACAATAATTTTCTACTAGGCAAATGTGACAAACGGGGCAACAACGCCAACAACAACATAGCCGGCTAGCAGCTGCAACCAACGCTATTGGCAATGGGCCGCAAGTCGCATGGAGTGCGCTGCTGCTATGTTGGGTTTGGTTGACAGGGTATTGCGTTGTTCGTTGTTGTTGTTGTTGTTGTTGGTATCATCGTCTCTCAATGGCACTGTAAATTATGTTTTATTATGCAATAAAGTCACCCATAAAAATGTTGCAATAAATTAAATTAACTACTAAAATTGCAGATTTCATTCATTCGGTCGCTCATTCGTTTGTTTGTATGTTCATTCGAAGTTCTGTCGCTTATGTATATACGTACTTATGTCGATTGTGGTAATGGTTGTTGCTTTTTAATTTATTACTATATTTTTGCAATATATGTATAGGAATATGCTCTGCAATTTGGTAGCCATAGCCTATCCATAATGGTGGTTTTGACGCAGCTGCTATTCTGGCCACGCGCTCACACCGAAGTACATATATGAATGTTCATATATACATACATACATATGTACATAACAGCATAAATATTCGCGGATATTGTCAGTGCATAACCCTCAATAGCTTCTTGACACTTTCACGATTGCTTCCTTCTGCCAATATTACTGAAAATAGTCGCGTTTAAGTTGTGCCGGATTGAATTTGCATTTGACCCCACTTTAGAGAAGAAAACCTCTTTTTACACTAGTTATATGTATAACCAGTTTAATATATTTTATTATTAATATATTCGTTTAACAAATCTTCGGCAATGTTTTGGATTTACAGATTCAGTTCTGCCCCTAAACAAGGAGATGGATTTAATATTCCTGAGAGACAATTCGGATTAGTTATAAAAGAGTCATACGTCAGTTATATTTCGAGATTCGAAAACAAAAAAATGCTAATCATCGAAAATTGATTTGTTGTTTTTCAAGGTATTTCCTTTTAAGATCTAACTCGAATGCGGTTGAACCAATTTTCGAAGCACTTGTGTCACTTTGATTGAGGATTCTCCAAAACAAGCCTTTTGAATGCTGAGGCGGTTGAGCCTTTTCAGGTGTCGAAAAACCGTTAACCTCTTAGTTAATTTTTTACGAACGGGAAAAAAAATAAGTAATTTGCACCGAGTCGGGGTTATACGGAAGTTGACTCAACAAATCCATGTTTTGAGTACTCATAAATGCAGTTGTTTAAGTCGATGTGTGAAATCTCGCATTGTTTTAATGAATGAGTGAATCGCCTGCGGTGGTTTGTTTTTCTGATTTTTTAAAAGATAACTCGCAAAGAAAATATAATGTTCTGCTGGTATGACGAATCCAGTTTTTCGCCAAAAAGAGACAACTTTTCCGCTTGTCTTATAACACCCATATATTCGAATACTGTTTACTTTCGGGCTCACACGCGTAAAGCCACGGTTCATCACCTGTTATTTCCAAGCACCGCCATCGTATTTTTCAACATTTCTCTCGTCCAATCAAGGGAAATTTTTCCTTTTCTCATATTCTCTAGTCACTTTAGAGTAGGTAAATAACTGTAAAATTGTGATAAGCACACTATCCATGGAATAAAGTTAGAGGATAGTGTTAGGAAGCTAATATTTCGTTCTAAAAAACTTCTCAGACAGTTTTGTGAGTTCTTGTCTCAGCGTCAAAATTAAACTCGAACTCGGCTAGCATTTTCCAAGTGGAAGTACTGGACATAGAGAAGGCCTGCGAAGCTCTATTGAATAACTACGAGAGGATACATAAAGCCACAATATACACAGATAGGCAGGCGGCTCTCCTGGCCTTGGCATTGCCATGACTAATTTTAGCATAACAAGCTCCAAACTAAGACCTTGAGGTTTTGAAATGAGTTCTTGGTTTTCCAACTAAATTGCGGTTTTACATTTCCGCTACTTTTTCAATATAATTGTTTTGTGTATTTTATTTCAAATTCCTTGTGGTTTTTTTTAGTTAATTGTAAAAAATTATTAAAACTTTTGTGATCTCGGCTTTTAGCAACTTTTATAGCTCAAAATTTTACATTATATGAATACATATTTTGTTAGGTTATGCTGGCACATCTTACTCTTAGTGTTCTTATATAGGACCACCTGACAGAGTGTTATGTGCCCGGGTAGCTCAGTCGGTAGAGCATTGGACTTTTAATCCAAGGGTCCAGGGTTCAAGTCCCTGCTCGGGCGATAATAATTTTTTACAGTTTATTTACGTAACTAATTTCAATAAATTCAAGCTGGCTGAACAAACTTGATCTGTGTTCCCGGCCACAGAAACATTTTCGGCAACTAAAAAGCAGACAGAGGCAGGAGTTTTTTCAAACGAATTCGAGGCAGAATTAATACCAAGACCGCTAGGATCGATCAGGAGAGAGCGCAATATACAATTTTAACAATTAGCAAATAACAGATAGAAAAATACAACAAAATACAATGTAACTATTCAGATATGGCCAAAATATGACAAGAAAAGAATTAACGACTTATTAAATAGGTCCAGGAAAAGTATCTTCAGACTAAATGCTACCAAAGTAGGGCATTAGCTATTTGGGGAAAAAGCGTTCAAAGTGGGTATGCCATACAATAACATCTGCCGAGGCTGCGAACTAGCAAGGAATAAGGATAAAATTTTCCCTTTTTCTCTATGAATATCCAGCCCTATCGCATATCCGACAAAAAACACTTGGAATCCATCAAGCACCCAACCTTGAATGGATGTCTACAAAAGGCATATCGGACATTAGTAGCTTAATCGACACCACAAAATGGTTTGAACTAGAAGATGAAATGTGATAGCAATTATAAAGAGGTCTTAGGACTAGTGCTTAAAAATGGTACAGCTAGTGCTAATAAATACCGAAGCATAACAGACCTGCACTCCTAACTATCTACCTAAGGTTTTTTCACTTATTGTTTTACTTATTTTAGTATTTTGATGTCAAAGGTGCACCACGCTCTGAAAGACCAACTGTCGAAAATATCGAAAAAATAGTGCAAATTATCGAGTCCAAATTTCATGTGAGACTACAAGGTGCGTTCCAAAGTAAACAGGAATCTAGCGCCCCTGGTGGTGGCATCTACATATATGTCGACTGATGCGTTAGAATCTGCTATCTTTATCGGTTATCCACTGAGAATTCCATGAGATTTCATCGATTGGAAGTGAAGTTATTTTATTTTAAGTGTCAGTATGTTTGTGTTATCGGTGCGAAAATGAGCCTCGAACAAAGAGTCAACATTAAATTTTGTTTTAAAATTAGTAAAACTTTTACCGAAACGTTTCAATTGATGAAATAAGTTTATGGCAATGATTGCATATCCCGCGGAAAAGTGCACGAGTGGTTACAACGTTTTCAAAGTGGTCGTGGGGGCATAAATGACGATCAATATGTGATCACTGGAGCAAATTCCATCGGAACTGTGCGTGAATTCATCAAAAATCAGCCGAAATCATCATCGAAATTCATGGAAATGGAATTGAACATCTCTAAAACATCGATTTATCGCATCTTGACCAAACATTTGGGCTTACGAAAAGTGTATGCACGGTTTGTTCCACACAAATTGACTGACGACCAAAAATTGCTCAGATTCTAACATTCGAAGGACGATTATTTGACCAAAAATCCTCCCCGTATTCACCTGATACGGCACCGTATGACTTTTTCTTTTTCGGAAAAATGCATTTGGTCATGAAAGGAAAGCGTTATTCAGACGTAAAGGCCATTCAAAAGGCTTGCACCGGCATACTGGCGGCCATACCGGCCGACGAGCTAAAACATTCGGTCCACATGCTTTTGGACCGTGTAAAAAGCTGTATTGAAGCAGGAAGAGACTATTTTGATTAAAATAAATTGATTTTGCCGAAAAAAACATTTGTTCTGTTATTTTTTAGTCCTGTTTACTTTGGAAGATTTCTTGTAATTCGATTGTCCAAGAGCTAAACATGACACAAGAAACTCCACTGATGATTCAAAACAAAATGATATATTTCTGAAGCTGATGATTACTTAAGATGAAAAGTGGGTCTCTTACAGCAACGCCAATGGAAAACGGTCGTGACTGAAATGCCAGCCCGAAAGGTGAGCAATCCAGGGTTGGCTGTAATGGAATCTGCTAGGTCGCCAGGTCAGACTCATAAAAAAAGGCTCATCAGATTCCCTGAGCTTCTTAGTTAAGAAAGATGACCTTTAATTTTGTGAAAAAAAAACAAGGAACATTTACTCTCGCAACTTTCAAAGTTCAAGGATCAAAGATGTTTGTAAAACCTAATATTAAACATGTGGAAGTATTTCCCTGATTTCATCAATTTTAGCCAAATTTCTTTAAAATATCTTATATATGCACCGGCCGATAGATGCATTATATAATCAACCGAAAGCTGGAAAATATTATTAAGTTTATTGTGGCCAGAGGCAGTATGGAAATGATTAAACCCATTTTTGAGTAACTATTATTAAGAAAAGATTCTTCCTAATCTCAGTTATACTATACATCTCGCACAAGTTGGCAATAAGCTCTGGGGTTCATATTTCCGGTATCTAGGTCCTTCAAAAGTTATAGGTCGATCTTCATATTTTTTGGTCCTAAGATGAAATACCTTAGAGGCACTAAGTACGTATATTTGAGCAAACTTTTTTTCCCATTATTTCGTTGGTGTTCATTTGAACCATATACTTAAAATGTAAGAATGAGATGGAATTATATTTTTTCGAGATGAATGTTAGACTTAAGTTCGTCAATGATCCGAGGATTGCTGATGTACACTTTACTTTGAAATAACTGCTCAAAAAATTCAGGCGTAGTTAAAACTGTAGTGCTGGTTTTGGCATTAGACTTTCACCTCATTTGTGATGAAGAATCTGAATATTTTGATTATGAAATGTCATTAAAATTTTTTAGTTCTATCAAAGGGCAAGGGCTTGAGCTTCTGCGTTCCAAGCAACATTTAAGCTTTTATTGCAACGTCGACTTTTCACCACTCAACCACATCATGTGAAATCTTCTAAGCTTCAGCGGTCTCAATTATTTTCAAGAGTTGCATCATATATTTGTTTAATAATCTCCGTTAATTTTGTTTAATTTTCCACTCATGCCTATAATCACTTGTATACCCCAAAATCATTTCGGCGACCTTAGCATTTAACTGCAAACTTTGGTAATACAAGTAATTATATTTTAAACCGATTTCTAAGTAGCGTGTTCTCCAATCACGGCATATTGGTAAGCCTAAAATAGCAACACAACTACTGACTTACTTTTATACCCAAACACATACACATTGCCTTACCTATTATAAAATTTGTTCACTTCTTAGAATGGCAACTATAATTATAGTTGACTTC